>NC_041383.1:812006948-812033377 GCF_002162155.2 Triticum dicoccoides | reverse complement strand
AGGCGGGGTCGGGGGAGATAGCGGCGAGGCGGAGGCAACGAGTGGGAGAAGAGAGAGTGGTGAATTGGGGGAGGAAGAGGAGGGAATCAGGCCGCGCGGGGGGTTAGGTGAGAATAGATATAACAGTAGCGTGCGAGGGGAAAACGCGTTGCTGCTAAAATCGGTAGTAGTAGCACCGTTTCTAGAAGGGCGCTACTACTATACCTAGCACGTCGGGAACGTTGTGGCAATTATAGTAGTAGCGCGTTCAGTTCCTGCCGCACTACTGCTAAGGGGGTAACAGTAGCGCGGTTTTGGTTGACGCGCTACTGCTAATTAGCAGTAGCGCCTCATTTTAACACGCGCTACTAGTAAGATTCTGTGTATAAGGTCTTCCCTAGTAGTGATCGGACATGGTTTAGTTGATTTGGATCACATGATCACTTAGATGATTAGAGGGATGTCTATTTAAGTGGGAGTTCTTGAGTAATATGATTAATTGAACTTCAATTTATCATGAATTTAGTCGTGATAGTATTTTGCAAATAATGTTATAGATCAATAGCTCGCGTTGTTGCTTCCCTATGTTTTATATGTGTTCCTAGAGAAAACTAAGTTGCAAGATGATAGTAGCAATGATACGGACTGGGTCCGTGACCTGAGGTTTATCCTCATTGCTGCACAGAAGAATTATGTCCTTGATGCACCGCTAGGTGACAGACCTATTGCAAGAGCAGATGCAGACATTATGAACGTTTCGCTAGCTCAATATGATGACTACTTGATAGTTTAGTGCACCATGCTTAACGGCTTAGAATCGGGACTTCAAAGACGTTTTGAACGTCATGGACCATATGAGATGTTCCAGGAGTTGAAGTTAATATTTCAAGCAAATACCCGAGTTGAGAGATATGAAGTCCCTATAGCTAAGAGATGGAGGAGAATTGCTCAACTAGTGAGCATGTGCTTAGATTGTCTGGGTACTACAATCGCTTGAATCAAGTGGGAGTTAATCTTCCAGATAAGATAGTGATTGACAGAATTCTCTAGTCACCATCACCAAGTCACTAGAACTTCGCGATGAACTATAGTATGCAAGGGATGATGAAAACGATTCCCGAGCTCTTCGCGATGTTGAAATCGACGAAGGTAGAAATCAAGAAAGAGCATCAAGTGTTGATGATTGACAAGACCACTAGTTTCAAAAAAAGAGCAAAGGGAAAGAAAGGGAAACTTCAAGTAGAATGGCAAGCAAGTTGTCACTCCTGTGAAGAAGCCCAAAGTTAGACCAAAGCCTGAAACTGAGTGCTTCTACTACAAAGGAAATAGTCACTAGAAGCAGAAATACGCTGAATATTTGGTGGATAAGTAGGATGGCAAAGTGAACAAGGATATATTTGATATACATGTTATTGATGTGTACCTTACTAGTGTTTATAGTAGCCCATGGGTATTCGATACTTGTTCGGTTGCTAAAAATTAGTAACTCGAAACAGGAGTTACAGAATAAACAGAGACTAGTTAAGGATGAAGTGACGATGTGTGTTGGAAGTGGTTCCAAGATTGATATGATCATCATCGCACACTCCCTATACTCTCGGGGTTAGTGTTAAACCTAAATAAATGTTATTTGGCATTTGCGTTGAGCATGAATACACTACTAGGAAAAACATTACCAGTAGCGTGGGTTTTTTGCATACCAGTAGCGTGGGAACCCACGCTACTGCTACGACGCTACAGCTATTTTTTAGCAGTAGAGCGTGTTTTACCCCACGCTACTGATAACCAGACATACCAGTAGCGCCGGTGCCCTACGCTACTAGTAGTTCACACCAGCGCTACCACTAATGGAATAGTGGTAGCACATATATCATACACCCACGCTACTAGTAACTAATTAGGAGTTAAAAAATATAAAAATCTACCTATTCCAGTTTAGACATACATTTCATAGTACTCACATACATGCATTTAATAATACGTACATTTTATGTGTACAGTCAATCATACATGTCTGGTATAAATAATTAATACACACACATAGATACACACACACACACAATATACACACGCGTATAGGTCGTCGGCGTCGGCGCCTCGACAAGCCCGTGCTTGATGGTGTTGATGTCATCATCGTCGTCGCCGCCGCAACACCGTGATGATGTCGTCGTCGTCGCCACCGCCGCAGCACGGTGACGATGCCGTCGTCGTTGCCGCCGCCGCTCCATGTCGATGTCGATGTCCTCGTCATCATCATCGTGACCGCCGCAGCCCCATGTCGATATCGTCGTCATCGCCGTAGTTTCATTTCCATGTGTTCCCTACTAGGAACTCATAAATCCTTGAATTAAACAATGAACCAAGACCACTACTAGGAACTCACAAAGAACATGGGGCATTAGTACAGTACAACAGTAACCTATAGAGCACTAATAAATGTGCACATGCACGCACGTCTCATACGTTTAGCTAGTCAGTTCTCATGGTATGATATCAAAACAATTCTTGCAAATACCAAATGGAGAAAAAATGTTGTCATGTCATTCAAATTAAATTTTGAGAAGTGAGACACCATTGTGATCCAGCAGCCAAGTGAAGAATCAAGTGTCTGGCCACAATCACCAACCTTTTAAACAAACTGGTTTTTGAGATGAATCTGCACATGATCAATAGGTCATTTCCTAGCACATGCAACTTGTATGATAGAAATTGAAGATGACTTGTGAATACTACTTGTATATGTGCAGAAACTGAAGATGCTTTACAATAACTAACTAAAGTGTAGAGGACTAAAATTTATGCGATAATCATAAAATCAGATAGGTATAAACCAGATAACCTGAGAGAAAAGTGTGGTACAATAAACCGGATGAAATAGTAGCTAAGTTGCAACTAAAAAATTCAGAACTCTCACACTTGAAGAATACACGGTTACTTGACGCTGATGATAATACATGTAGGGAGTAGAATGATAAGACAATTGACCTTGACTTTTCAAGACGTTTGGGTTCAAGACATTTTGTGTGAGCGTGTTCAGGAAGTCAATGGGGTAATTGTTGTGCAAATCATCCCCGATAGAGTAGAAGATATGGTATCTCTTCTTTGTAATATATCATCTCTAATTCGTGCATGCCTCTTCATTTGCCTTTGTCTCTTTAATTCTTTAGGATCTACAATTTTTCTTGCAGAGAGCATCTTTAGGATCCACGAGCATGATGTAGTGAAAAGTTAATGACATATTTACCTGAATTTCTTGTGTTCCTCTGTTCCTGAAATGGTGTCTGTATCCCATTACGCTAAGAGGGTGCCATATGCCGCTGTGAATTAACAGTGGACACGAAGCATTAACTTTAAGATAGATTATAGTAAGCAACTACAGTTCACTTGCAGAACAGGATCAGAAGCAACTAAGTACATTATATTTTCAGCAAGTGCACACAGGAAAATACAAGCACGTGTTGAATTCAACAGTAAGTAGTGCTGCAAGAATTGGGCCCGGCTGAGATCCCAATACATACAAGAATTGGCCCATGCCGTTCTCCTAATTCCCCTGCTCTAAGTTATACAACTCACTACGTAGAACCAAAGCTGACAAAGAAAATATTTAAATGAAAGAATCTCATATATACAGCCATGTACTATATATATTTAAATGAGAGTATATATGAAATAATAGTTCACAAGCTTAAGTGAGCACTCATGCAGATAGCACATATGGTCATCTATTACCAGGAGTTAAATGCCACTGCAGATATTACATATCAATATCATACCAAAATTATTTAATAAAAGAGCAGCACAAACAAATCGGACCAATTTACTAAATTAGTATCACATCCTCGAGGACGCGCAACCTGAAACCAGAACCTTAACTCATTTACCCGCAGAATGATGTTCATTGCTCTACCTACAGTAGCATAAAAAGGTTATTTCTGAGGCTTGCCTAGAAAGTAAACCCTTCTTCAGGTTGATCGCACCGTATATTACAATCCCAATTTTAGTAACAGGAAACGTGACTCGGTAAGTCTAATTTTTAGTGCTACAGTGGATATATGGTTCACTAATATCCAGAAACCTTGCAATACATAATTATAGAGTAAAGATTTGCAATCATAATTGCGGAGTAGCAATCATAGAAAGGTAATCAAGAAAAATGGATGAAATGTTTAGGCACTATGGCAACAAACCATGACACCATGCAGATATGTGCATATTAGTTTGGTTTTCCTGAAAATGCATGGGTGAAAGGTGAAAGTGTAGAGAAATGCTTCCGCTCACCCTGTTAGTCAATGGAACTAAGGTTTACGCCTTAGAGCGCGAATTGTAGAAAATATTGTTGCAACTAGTCATACTAGACTTGTAGGTGATGACAAACTTACTAAAAATCTAATAATCAGGAACCGTAAGTAGAAAGGATTTAGAATTATTGGTGCATGCTTTAATTAAGGAAATAGCCTAAAGCAAATTGTAAGGTCTACAGCAAAAATGAAGTTGTACATAACTTACAGTATCCATCGATGCTAAATGGTTGCTAGAACTGAAGCCTGAAATACAAAATGTAGAGAAGTTACATGATAGAACTGCATAAACTTGGACCCTGAACCACTAACTGTCTACCAAGCTAATTTGCCATATAGCATCCATGGGTAGATGGATCTGAAACAGAAGATAGCACAGCTCAAAGCAGAGGAGAGGTGGGCAGAGGTAGGGGTGGGGCCTGAGAAGAAGTCACCCGAGAAGGAGGGGGGATCCATGGGGCCTCTGCGTCATGGGGAGAAGGAGCTCCGTCTCCATGGCGGCATCCGGCCCCACGGTGTGCGCCCCTCCTGCCATCGTCGCCGTCTGCGCCATGGTGACCTGCAGGAAAAGGAAGACAAGATGAGGTGAGGAGGAGAGGGTGGGCGAAGAAGGAGGGGAGAGACCAACCTGTGCCGGATCCGGCCACCTCTCACCTTGCCGTTGCTGGTTGCGGCGGATCTCGGCGATGTTTTGGGCGTAGGACAGAGAGAGAGAGAGAGTGAGAGAGAGAGAGAGAGAAAGGAGATTTTATCCAAGCGGTGCGAGATTAGATGGATGGGTGTGTCGCGAGTGGTAGCGTGGCTTAGCAAACACCCCCTACTACTAAATGGGCCCACTAGATTACAGGCAGAAAAAATAGCAGTAGCGCATTTTGCACACCAGGCACTACAGCTATGTTTTTAGCAGTAGCAGTAGCGTTGGGCCCACATTGCTACTGGTAAAGTTCTACGTATAAGCATTTTCCTAGTAGTGATATGATTTGATCATGTTTATTGCAATACGATTATTCATCTAAGATAGAGAATAAATTGTTATTCTGTTTACATGAATAAAATGTTCTATCATCATACACCTAATGTTGATGGTTTATTGAATCTTGATCGTGGTAATATACATATTCATAGTATTAATGCCAAAAGATGCAAAGTTGATAATGATAGTGCAACTTATTTGTGGCACTGTCGTTTGGGTCATATTGGTGTAAAGCGCACGAAAAAACTCCATGCTGATGGACTTTTGGACCTTGATTATGAATCATTTGATGCTTGCAAACCGTGCCTTATGGGCAAGATGACTAAAACTCTATTCTCTAGAACAATGGAACGAGCTAGTGACTTATTGGAAATAATACATACCGATGTATGCGGTCCAATGAGTGTTGATGCTCGTGTTGGATATCGTTATTTTCTGACCTTCCCCGATGATTTGAGCAGATATGTGTATATCTACTTAATGAAACACAAGTCTGAAACATTTGAATAGTTCAAAGAATTTCAGAGTGAAGTGGAGAATCATCGTAACAAGAATATAAAGTTTCTACGATCTGATCGTGAGGAGAATATTTGAGTTATGAGTTTGGCCTTCATTTAAAACAATGTGGAATAGTTTCACAGCTCACGCCACCTGGAACACCATAGTGTTATGGTGTGTCCGAACATCGTAACCGCGCTTTATTGGATATGGTGCGACCTATGCTGTCTCTTATTGGTTTACCACTATCATTTTGGGGTTATGCATTACAGACAGATGCATTCACGTTAAATAGGGCCCCATCTAAATCCGTTGAGATGACACCGTATGAACTATGGTTTAGCATTAAACCTAAGTTGTCGTTTCTTAAAGTTTGGAGTTGCGATGCTTATGTGAAAAAGTTTCAACCTAATAAGCTCGAACCCAAATCGGAGAAATGTGTCTTCATAGGATATCCAAAGGAGGTTGTTGGGTACACCTTCGAATCACAGATCCGAAGGCAAAATATTCGTCGCTAAGAATGGATCCTTTCTAGAGAAGGAGTTTCTCTCGAAAGAAGTGAGTGGAAGAAAAGTAGAGCTTGATAAGGTAATTGTCTCCCGAATTGGAAAGTAGTTAATCACAGACATCAGTTCCAGTGATTCCTACACCAATTAGTGAGGAAGCTAATGATGCTGATCATAAAACTTCAGATTAAGTTACTACAGAACCTCGTAGGTCTTCCAAAGTACAGTCCGCACCGGAGTGGTACGGTAATCCTGTTCTGGAAGTCATGTTACTAGATCATGATGAACCTACGAACTATGAGGAAGCGATGATGAGCCCAGATTCGGCGAAATGGCTTGAAGGTCATGAAATCTGAGATAGGATCCATGTATGAGAACAAAGTGTGGACTTTGGTGGAGTTGCCTGATGATCGGCAAGCCATATTGTATAAATGGATCTTCAAGAGGGAGACAGACACTGATAGTAGTGTTACTATCTACAAAGCTTTACTTGTCGCAAAAAGTTTTTCGACATGTTCAAGGTGTTGAATACGATGAGATTTTCTCACTCGTATCGATGCTTAAGTCTGTCCAAATCATGTTAGCAATTGCCACATTTTATGAAATCTGGCAAATGGATGTCAAAACTGCATTCCTTAATGAATTTATTAAAGAGGAGTTGTATATGATACAACCAGAAGGTTTTGTCAATCCTAAAGGTGCTAACAAAGTGTACAAGCTCCAGTGATCCATCTATGGACTGGTGCAAGCATCTCGGAGTTGGAATATACGCTTTGATGAGTCGATCAAAGCATTTAGTTTTATACAGACTTCCGGTGAAGCCTGTATTTACAGGAAAGTGAGTGGGAGCACTACAACATTCCTGATAAAGTATATGTGAATGACATATTGTTGATTAGAAATAATGTAGAATCTTCTGGAAAGCATAAAGGAGTATTTGAAAGGAGTTTTTCAAAGAAAGACCTCGGTGAAGCTGCTTACACATTGAGCATCAAGATCTATAGAGATAGATCAAGACGCTTGATAAGATTTTTCAATGAGTACATACCTTGATAAGACTTTGAAGTAATTCAAAATGGAATAGTCAAAGAAGGAGTTCTTGCCTGTGTTGCAAAGTATGAAGTTGAGTAAGACTCAAAACCCGACTATGGCAGAAAATAGAAAGAGAATGAAAAGTCATTT
Source organism: Triticum dicoccoides (assembly GCF_002162155.2). Lineage (NCBI taxonomy): Eukaryota > Viridiplantae > Streptophyta > Magnoliopsida > Poales > Poaceae > Triticum > Triticum dicoccoides. The sequence goes on along the minus strand of NC_041383.1, from coordinate 812,025,941 downwards.
CCTATTAGAAACCCTAAACTCATAAATCCTTGAATTAAACAATGAACCAAGACCACTACTAGGAACTCACAAAGAACATGGGGCATTAGTACAGTACAACAGTAACCTATAGAGCACTAATAAATGTGCACATGCACGCACGTCTCATACGTTTAGCTAGTCAGTTCTCATGGTATGATATCAAAACAATTCTTGCAAATACCAAATGGAGAAAAAATGTTGTCATGTCATTCAAATTAAATTTTGAGAAGTGAGACACCATTGTGATCCAGCAGCCAAGTGAAGAATCAAGTGTCTGGCCACAATCACCAACCTTTTAAACAAACTGGTTTTTGAGATGAATCTGCACATGATCAACAGGTCACTTCTGAGCACATGCAACTTGTATGATAGAAATTGAATATGACTTGTGAATACTACTTGTATATGTGCAGAAACTGAAGATGCTTTACAATAACTAACTAAAGTGTAGAGGACTAAAATTTATGCGATAATCATAAAATCAGATAAGTATAAACCAGATAACCTGAGAGAAAAGTGTGGTACAATAAACCGGATGAAACAGTAGCTAAGTTGCAACTAAAAAATTCAGAACTCTCACACTTGAAGCATACACGGTTACTTGACGCTGATGATAATACATGTAGGGAGTAGAATGATAAGACAATTGACCATGACTTTTCAAGACGTTTGGGTTCAGGACATTCTGTGTGAGCGTGTTCAGGAAGTCAATGGGGTAATTGTTGTGCAAATCATCCCCGATAGAGTAGATGATATGGTATCTCTTCTTTGTAATATATCATCTCTAATTCGTGCATGCCTCTTCATTTGCCTTTGTCCCTTTAATTCTTTAGGATCTACAATTTTTCTTGCAGAGAGCATCTTTAGGATCCACGAGCATGATGTAGTGAAAAGTTAATGACATATTTACCTGAATTGCTTGTGTTCCTCTATTCCTGAAATGGTGTCTGTATCCCATTACGCTAAGAGGGTGCCATATGCCGCTGTGAATTAACAGTGGACACGAAGCATTAACTTTCAGATAGATTATAGTAAGCAACTACAGTTCACTTGCAGAACAGGATCAGAAGCAACTAAGTACGTTATATTTTCAGCAAGTGCACACAGGAAAATACAAGCACGTGTTGAATTCAACAGTAAGTAGTACTGCAAGAATTGGGCCCCGCTGAGATCCAAATACATACAAGAATTGGCCCATGCCGTACTCCTAATTCCCCTGCTCTAAGTTATACAAATCACTACGTAGAACCAAAGCTGACAAAGAAAATATTTAAATGAAAGAATCTCATATATACAGCCATGTACTATATATATTTAAATGAGAGTATATATGAAATAACAGTTCACAAGCTTAAGTGAGCACTCATGCAGATAGCACATATGGTCATCTATTACCAGGAGTTAAATGCCACTGCAGATATTACATATCAATATCATACCAAAATTATTTAATAAAAGAGCAGCACAAACAAATCAGACCAATTTACTAAATTAGTATCACAACCTCGAGGACGCGCAACCTGAAACCAGAACCTTAACTCATTTACCCGCAGAATGATGTTCATTGCTCTACCTACAGTAGCATAAAAAGGTTATTTCTGAGGCTTGCCTAGAAAGTAAACCCTTCTTCAGGTTGACCGCACCGTGTATTACAATCCCAATTTTAGTAACAGGAAACGTGACTCGGTAAGTCTAATTTTTAGTGCTATAGTGGATATATGGTTCACTAATATCCAGATACCTTGCAATACATAATTATAGAGTAAAGATTTGCAATCATAATTGTGGAATAGCAATCATAGAAAGGTAATTAAGAAAAATTGATGAAATGTTTAGGCACTACGGCAACAAACCATGACACCATGCAGATATGTGCATATTAGTTTGGTTTTCCTGAAAATGCATGGATGAAAGGTGAAAGTATAGAGAAATGCTTCCGTTCACCCTGTTAGTCAATGGAACTAATGTTTACGCCTTAGAGCGAATTGTAGAAAATATTGTTGCAGCTAGTCATACTAGACTTGTAGGTGATAACAAACTTACTAAAAATCAAATAATCAGGAACCCGTAAATAGAAAGGATTTAGAATTATTGGTACATGCTTTAATTAAGGAAATAGCCTAAAGCAAATTGTAAGGTCTACAGCAAAAATGGAGCTGTACATAACTTACATTATCCATCGATGCTAAATGGTTGCTAGAACTGAAGCCTGAAATACAAAATGCAGATAAGTTACATGATAGAACTGCATAAACTTGGACCCTGAACCACTAACTGTCTACCGCCATATAGCATCCATGGGTAGATGGATCTGAAATAGAAGATGGCACAGCTCAAAGCAGAGGAGAGGTGGGCAGAGGTAGGGGTGGGGCCTGGGAAGAAGTCACCCGAGAAGGAGGGGGGCTCCATGGGGCCTCTGCGTCATGGGGAGAAGGAGCTCCGTCTCCATGACGGCATCCTGCCCCACGGATGTGCGCCCCCCTGCCATCGTCGCCGTGTGCGCCATGGCGACCTGCAGGAAAGGGAAGACAAGATGAGGTGAGGACGAGAGGGTGGGAGAAGAAGGAGGGGAGAGACCAACCTGTGCCGGATCCGGCCACCTCTCACCTTGCCGTTGCTGGTTGCGGCGGATCCCGACGATGTTTTTGGCGTAGGACAGAGAGAGAGAGAGAGTGAGAGAGAGAGAGAAGCGGTGCAAGATTAGATGGATGGGTGTGTCGCGAGTGGTAGCGTGGCTTAGCAAACACCCCCTACTACTAAATGGGCCCACTAGATTACAGGCAGAAAAAATAGCAGTAGCGCATTTTGCACACCAGGCGCTACAGCTATGTCTTTAGCAGTAGCAGTAGCGTTGGGCCCACATTGCTACTGGTAAAGTTCTACGTATAAGCATTTTCCTAGTAGTGATATGATTTGATCATGTTTATTGCGATACGATTATTCATCTAAGATAGAGAATAAATTGTTATTCTGTTTACATGAATAAAACCTTCTCTGGTCATACATCCAATGTTGATGGTTTATTGAATCTCGATCGTGCTAATACACATATTCATAGTATTGATGCCAAAAGATGCAAAGTTGATAATGATAGTGCAACTTATTTGTGGCACTGTCGTTTGGGTCATATTGGTGTAAAGCGCACGAAAAAACTCCATGCTGATGGACTTTTGGAACTTGATTATGAATCATTTGATGCTTGCAAACCATGCCTTATGGGCAAGATGACTAAAACTCCATTCTCCGGAACAATGGAACGAGCTAGTGACTTATTGGAAATTATACATACCGATGTATGCGGTCCAGTGAGTGTTGATGCTCGTGTTGGGTATCATTATTTTCTGACCTTCCCCGATGATTTGAGCAGATATGGGTATATCTACTTAATGAAACACAAGTCTGAAACATTTGAATAGTTCAAAGAATTTCAGAGTGAAGTGGAGAATCATCGTAACAAGAATATAAAGTTTCTACGATCTGATCGTGAGGAGAATATTTGAGTTATGAGTTTGGCCTTCATTTAAAACAATGTGGAATAGTTTCACAGCTCACGCCACCTGGAACACCACAGTGTTATGGTGTGTCCGAACATCGTAACCGCGCTTTATTGGATATGGTGCAATCTATGATGTCTCTTATCGGTTTACCACTATCGTTTTGGGGTTATGCATTAGAGACAGCTGCATTCATGTTAAATAGGGCCCCATCTAAATCCGTTGAGACGACACCGTATGAACTATGGTTTAGCATTAAACCTAAGTTGTCGTTTCTTAAAGTTTGGAGTTGCGATGCTTATGTGAAAAAGTTTCAACCTGATAAGCTCGAACCCAAATCGGAGAAATGCGTCTTCATAGGATACCCAAAGGAGGTTGTTGGGTACACCTTCGAATCACATATCCGAAGGCAAAATATTCGTCGCTAAGAATGGATCCTTTCTAGAGAAGGAGTTTCTCTCGAAAGAAGTGAGTGGGAGAAAAGTAGAGCTTGATAAGGTAATTGTACCTTCTCCCGAATTGGAAAGTAGTTAATCACAAACATCAGTTCCAGTGATTCCTACACCAATTAGTGAGGAAGCTAATGATGATGATCATAAAACTTCAGATTAAGTTACTACAGAACCTCGTAGGTATTCCAAAGTACAGTCAGCACCAGAGTGGTACGGTAATCCTGTTCTGGAAGTCATGTTACTAGATCATGATGAACCTACGAACTATGAGGAAGTGATGATGAGCCCAGATTCCGCAAAATGGCTTGAAGGCCATGAAATCTGAGATAGGATCCATGTATGAGAATAAAGTGTGGACTTTGGTGGAGTTGCCCGATGATCGTCAAGCCATATTGTATAAACGGATCTTCAAGAGGAAGACAGACACTGATAGTAGTGTTACTGTCTACAAAGCTCGACTTGTCGCAAAAAGTTTTTCGACATGTTCAAGGTGTTGAATACGATGAAATTTTCTCACTCGTATCGATGCTTAAGTCTGTCCAAATCATGTTAGCAATTGCCACATTTTATGAAATCTGGCAAATGGATGTCAAAACTGCATTCCTTAATGAATTTATTAAAGAGGAGTTGTATATGATACAACCAGAAGGTTTTGTCAATCCTAAAGGTGCTAACAAAGTGTACAAGCTCCAGTGATCCATCTATGGACTGGTGCAAGCATCTCGGAGTTGGAATATACGCTTTGATGAGTCGATCAAAGCATATAGTTTTATACAGACTTCCGGTGAAGCCTGTATTTACAGGAAAGTGAGTGGGAGCACTATAGCATTTCTGATAAAGTATATGTGAATGACATATTGTTGATCAGAAATAATGTAGAATCTTCTGGAAAGCATAAAGGAGTATTTGAAAGGAGTTTTTCAAAGAAAGACCTCGGTGAAGCTGCTTACACATTAAGCATCAAGATCTATAGAGATAGATCAAGACGCTTGATAAGATTTTTCATGAGTACATACCTTGATAAGATTTTGAAGTAATTCAAAATGGAATAGTCAAAGAAGGAGTTCTTGCCTGTGTTGCAAGGTGTGAAGTTGAGTAAGACTCAAAACCCGACTATGGCAGAAAATAGAAAGAGAATGAAAAGTCATTTCCTATGCCTCAGTCATAGGTTCTACAAAGTATGCTATGTTGTGTATCATACCTATTGTATACCTTGCTCTGAGTTTGGCAAGGGAGTACAATTTTGATATAAGAGTAGATCACTGGACAGTGGTCAAGAATATCCTTAGTTAGGAGTAAGGAAATATTTCTCGATTATGGAGGTGATAAGAGAGCCCGTCGTAAAGAGTTACATCGGTGCAAGCTTTTACGCCGATCCAGATGACTCTAAGTCTCAATCTGGATACATATTGAAAGTGGGAGCAATTAGCCAGAGTAGCTCCGTGCAGAGCATTGTAGACATAGAATATTTGCAAAATACATACGGCCCTGAATATGATAGACCCGTTGACTAAACTTCTCTCATGAGCAAAACATGATCATACCTTAGTACTCTTTGGGTGCTAATCACATAGCGATGTGAACTAGATTATTGACTCTAGTAAACCCTTTGGGTGTTGATCACATGACGATGTGAACTATGGGTATTAATCACATACATATGTGAATATTGGTGTTAAATCACATGGCGATGTGAACTAGATTATTGACTCTAGTAAACCCTTTGCGTCTTGATCACATGACGATGTGAACTATGGGTATTAATCACATACATATGTGAATATTGGTGTTAACTCACATGGCGATGTGAACTAGATTATTGACTCTAGTGCAAGTGGGAGACTAAAGGAAATATGCCCTAGAGGTAATAATCTAGTGCAAGTTGAATCAAAGATGGTTAAGTTTCCTAGCTATAGACATGAGTTGTCATTTGATTAACGGGATCACATCATTAGAGAATGATGTGATTGACTTGGCCCATTTCGTTACCTTAGCACTTGATCATTTACTATGTTGATATTGCTTTCTTCATGACTTATACATGTTCCTATGACTATGAGATTATGCAACTCCTATTTACCGGAGGAACACTTTGTGTGATACCAAACGTCACAACGTAACTGGGTGATTATAAAGGAGCTCTACAGGTGTCTCCGAAGGTACTTGTTGAGTTGGCGTATTTCAAGATCACTACAAGAAATATGTCAACTTGTGACCTTGACTAGTGGTCACTGAAAGGTCATTATTTTTCATTTGCGACCTTTTTGTGACCAAAAACAGAAGGTCAAAAGCTGGCGGTCGTAAACTGAAATTAATGACCTTCTCTGTGAGAAGGTCGTAGACGTTTACGACCAATATATGCCTACTGTTTTCTTTTGGTCACTAGCAGCCTCCCTAGGCCACATAGGCATCTGACGTGGCAATCTGATGTGGCACAAGAATCAGCCCGGTCCAACTCGATTTTCTACATGGGGCGAGCCCATTAATTCAACCCATTTGGTATATTTATTTCTGTTAATCTGCTACATGGGCCAAGCCCAACTGGTCAGCCCATCAATTTTTACGCACGTGTGGCCTTTCAAGAATATATGTACAATTTTGTGCAGCCCATTTCTGGTTTACATTTGGCCTTTTTATACATTCAAATATTAATTCAATCCTGGAGTTGGTCCAGTACTCTTTTCAGCCCATTCACATATTCATACATATGATCCACCTTTTTCACAAATTTTGCAAATAATTTCATATTTCAACACTAAATATGTTTACATCACAGGCCATAAAGCCCTACAAAATAGTATCACTTGTTCCTATACAAAACTATCAAATGATATGTACAACAAAACAGAATACAGAAAATTTAGTTCAACAAAAATAGGTTTTCTTCCTCTTCCATCTTCCAGAACACACAACACCTGTGAAAATAAAGATGCCACAACAAAAATGGAAGGATCAGCCACTAGAAGCATATTGAATACAAGGGAAACAATCAAACTAAAGAAATGAAAGGCACGCACTGTGAAAATTTTGACAGCACGAATATTTTTTATATTACCATAACAAACAGAAATGTAATCTGATTGCACAAGACACATGGCATTATCACACACGTGGACGAGCGAATCATTAACTTGTGAGGATCAGACAAACAAAGCATTCATGCTGATGATTAACTTATATGCCCAGCCACCCTCAATCCTCAATACAACACTAAGTTTTACTACTCCTGGCAACCTAATACACTACAATCCAGAGGCATCTCAATTCGACCACCGACCTCGGAGCATAACAGAATCATGACGTCCATTTGCATCCAGGGCTGAATTTGACCACGAAAATTGGCTATTAAGTAGTATACTCGTGTGGTGAATTTTATGGAATACTTAATCTACTCTGCATCTACCAAAAGCAAATCACCTTGAACAGGTTCTGATGCGAAACAATCCAAAGGCATCTAACTGAAAAAGGCAAAAGAATGGTGCTTCTGCTCCAGTGAATTGAAACCCAAAGCACCCCCAAACCGTAGCAGACTAAACTAGCTAGCTCTAGGAGAACTAAAATGCTAGTTGCAAGCAAGGAATGGAGGAATGGATGGTCACCGTTATTGAAGTTGATGCTTCAGGAGCCCGCCGACATGGTGGTTCAGGTGGTCGAGGAAGAAGAGGAGCATTACTGCATAATCATCATGAAACAATAGTGATTGAGTAAATCATAAAGTAGAATAACAAAATCATAATTAATTCCGCCAGTGATCATGTCGCGACACCACGCTGGCCACCTTAGTACAAAAATTTAGGATTTGCACAAGTCTACACAACTACTGATCTTTTCTACAAAGGAAGTTGTGCACAGCACCAGTTCTCTGTGGTTAGCTAAAGACATTCCTCCAGCAGCTTATGCATGTAATGCTCAAGTTACTGGTTATCTGATGTGAGCCATCTAAATGTTTGAAACAAGTTTAGCTTGCTGAGCTCAAAAGTATAGAACTGAAATGCAGAGACATATGCAATATTGTTTTTTCCTTTCTCTTTTGTGAGGACATATGTGCTACGTCTTGAGCTAGCGTTGGTTTTCCCCGAAGAGGAGAGGGTGATGCAGCAAAGTGTAGCTTAAGTATTTCCCTCGGTTTTTGAGAACCAAGGTATCAATCCAGTAGGAGGCTCCTCAAAAGTCCCACGCACCTACACAAACAAACTGAGAACTCGCAACCAACACAATAAAGGGGTTGTCAATCCCTTCACAGCCACTTGCGAAAGTGAGATCTAATAGAGATAGTATGATAAGATAAATATATTTTTGGTATTTTATGATATAGATGCAAGAAAGTAAAGATGAAAATAAAAGTAGATTGAAAGCAAATATGATAAGAGATAGACCCAAGGGGCATAGGTTTCACTAGAGGCTTCTCTCGAGAGCATAAGTATTACAGTGGGTGAACAAATTACTGTCAAGCAATTGATAAAAAAGCGAATAATTATGACGTTATCTAGGCATGATCATGTATATAGGCATCACATCCAAAACAAGTAGACCGACTCTTGCCTGCATCTACTACTATTACTCCACACATCGACCGCTATCCAGCATGCATCTAGAGTATTAAGTTCATAAGAACGGAGTAACGCATTAAGCAAGATGATATGATGTAGAGGGGTAAACTCATGCAATATGATATAAACCCCATCTTGTTATCCTCGATGGCAACAATACAATACGTGTCTTGCAACCCTTTCTGTCACTGGGTACAAACACCGTAAGATTGAACCCAAAGCTAAGCACTTCTCCCATGGCAAGAAAGATCAATCTAGTAGGCCAAACCAAACCGATAACTCGAAGAGACTTGCAAAGATAACTCAATAATACATAAAAGAATTCAGAGAAGATGGAATTAATAACCATAGATAAATCTGAACATAAACTCAAAATTCATCGGATCTTGATAAACACACCGCAAAAAGAGATTACATCGAATAGATCTCCACAAGAGAGGGGGAGATCATTGTATTGAGATCCAAAAAGAGAGAAGAAGCCATCTAGCTAATAACTATGGACCCGTAGGTCTGAGGTAAACTACTCACAACTCATAGGAGGGGCAAGGATGTTGATGTAGAGGCCCTCCGTGGTCGGTTCCCCCTCCGGCAGAGTGCCGGCAAAGGCTCCAAGATGGGATCTCGCGGATACAGAAGGTTACGGTGGTGGAAATTGTGAGTTTTCAGGGTCCGTAGGTATATATAGGAGGAAGAAGTACATCGGTGGACGCCTGAGGGGCCCACGAGAGGGGGGGCGCGCCCTACAGGGGGGGGCGCCCTCCTATCTCGTGGGGTCCTCGGAGCTTTCTTGACTTGCACTCTAGGCTCTCCAGATCAGATTTATTCCAAAAATAACGCTCCCGAAGGTTTCATTCCGTTTGGACTCCGTTTGATATTCCTTTTCTTCGAAATACTGAAATAGGCAAAAAAACAGCAATATGGGCTGGGTGTCCGGTTAGTAGGTTAGTCCCAAAAATGATATAAATATGTAAAATAAAGCCCATAAGCATCCAAAACAGGTAATATAATAGCATGGAACAATCAAAAATTATAGATACGTTGGAGACGTATCAATATGCTGTCAAAATATACAGTATACGAGGAACTCGACCAAATTCACGAAAATGATTTGTTCCAGATGATTTATATATCGCAAATAAGACATGAAGGCGCGTGTGTTTGCCCTAGTAAGAGCAGCCCGCGTTCCTCAACATAAAAATAGGACTCCACACATGCACATGAAGGCCTGCAGTACAAGGGGGTTCGGAGGAGGTGGGAATCATACCTAGCAGTAGAGTGGCCGGTCTCTACCCAGCAGCAGCAGTAGGCCTGGCCTGGCCTTGAGGTCTTGCACGTCCACATGAGGGGCGACGGTATGAGTACCCCTCCTGATTCCTCAGCTGCCTTGTTAGGGCTTCGGGGTGGCAGGCCAGGCCGTCCCTTGTTGTTGGGCGGCGGCGTCCACAGCCAGCTCTAGCCACTTCATGGCGCCGGGGCAGCGGATGAAGCGACCATCGCATCCATGGCGCACCGCATCAAATGAATGATGACCGACTCCTAGAACAATCAGAGAATGAATGAATGAATGTGAAAGGCATAGCAACATCATTAGTACAACAAGCTGCATTATCCTACTATTACTAGTACAACAAGATGCAGGTTGGCATAGTTAATGAAGAAATATTATTCATTATCCTGCTACAACTAGTTCAACAATGTATGTAGTAACACCAGACACATTACACCTAAAGAATTATTATTCATTCAAGAGACTAAAAATTATACATACATGCCCAAATTCTTGTGCCCACATGCCTCAATGCAGTAAACAATAAGCATGATACATAGTAAAATTTTGACACAACCAAAACTAATCACTCACTCCTTCAATGACCCACACTAACTTTTTTTACACAACCAGGCAACCAAATCCAGGAACAGTTCACAGCTATAGAGTGAACAACAGTTTAATAGTTGAACCGTACAAAGAGAACAGAAGTGAACATAATGGGGGAACAGAAGTGAACAGAATGAGAGAACAGAAGTGGACATAATGCAAAGTACAACCATGGTATTTGTATTTTCTTACATTTTCAGTTATAAACCAATTATGGGATCAGATGATGTTGCATCATGGATAGGCTCTTGAGAGACAAGGAAATAGAGCAAAGGAATGATAATCACCTTAAGCTCCTCAAGGGTAAAGCCCCTGCCAGCCCTGGCCTTCATGTTGTACTTGCGGGTCTGGCATTGCACGATGGGGCGAAGAGGTCCAAAGGTAGGGCGGGGGAAGATCTTCACATCCTTATTATAGTGAGCTGCATACAGAAAGAACAAATGGTAAGATGACAGTGAGTCAAACCAGCACCACAATAACACAAACATGTTGTCAGCGGATTGGATGGTAACTTATCAATAAATCAACAAAGAAACTAATGATATACATCTAATCTGCCCTGCAATAGCAGACATGTAGTTTAACTCCTTATGTGTAAATACATAAGGCAGTGCAAGTGTTGTTCACATGTTAGTGCTGGATTCAACTTATAAATATAGAGAGACATGGCAATACACATGGGTACCAGAGACGTCTAGCCTAGCATCAAACTTGGATTCATGGTATATGTACTAAAAGAAACTAACTAACCAAGTGGCTTAACAGATATCCTTTTGTTGAAACATCTCAACAATTATGGCTTCTTTTTATTGAAAAGTAGCTGCATTTGTCAGTGAAAGCCCTACTGTGGGAGCTGGATCATTGATATTTACCCTTGCATTAACATGACAGGTAGAAAACTATTGCCAGGTCGTTTCTGTTGGCTGATTGTTGGATCTATTTCATAAGGGATTATGCTTCAGCAGTCTATTAATTACAAAGTGGCATTTTTGTGATGATTTAGCTTGCGTTAGGCATGTGCATTAGGAAAGAAAACCTAGCACTGTTTGTAGTAGCATGGTACATGCCATTAAAATTGTTTGAACCTACGCTAGCAATACATCTGTGATGCTATTCCTTTCAAATTAAGTTGAATAAGGCATATTTGCCTGTAACATGTGCTCCTATATAGGTACAGATTTCAGTTTAGTCTTTGTAGTCATTCTCGGGAACAATTTAGTTTTTGCTTGGTGCGTTGCTATTTGATATTGGCAACCGGACCAGATCTATGGTTGGTATGTCAATGCTGCATGCAGAACTGAGACTCCCTCAACCCCCAGCCACATCCATCAGTCATGAACATCGCCATATTCATAAGTGGTAACAAATCTGATTACAAATTCTGGTGCCCACATGCCTCAATGCAGTAAACAATAAGCATGATACATAGTAGGTACTGCAGGAGGGAGAGAGGGAGATAACAAGTTACCGGATCCGAAGCTCCTGGTGCTCCTCGGTGCCATCGTTGTCGAGGATGAGTGGATCCGGAGGCGTTGCTGTCTGAGAGGAGGGGATCTGGTGGCGGCCTTGTCGGAGAGGCAAGAATCCACCGGTGGAGAGGAGATGATCCGGCGACGGCTTTGTCATGGAGGAGGATCTCACACGCGCTGCCACCACCGCCGAGGACGTTCATCTCAGCCGTGCGCAACGAAGAGGTCCACCCCCACCACTGAAACCCTAGCGGGAGGAAGTGATGTGGGCGACCACATGAGGCGGGGTAAAGCAAATTGACGCGACGGTGAAGAAAGAGCGCAGCGAGAGGAAGCTGTGGGTAGGCTTGGCGACGCTGGAGGATGCCGGAATCAAGCGGGATCCATAGGTGGTTGTGGCAGAGAGGAGTGGTGCATGGGAGAGGGAGAGACGAGCGAAAGAGGGGTCGCCTGAGGTGGGAGGAGAGAGAGATGGATGGGTAGTGGCTCTGCCTAAGCTGGGAGGAGAGGGAGAGGCCACCGGACGGCGAGGTTTGGATGGGTGGTGGCGGCGATGTGGGAGATGAGGGGAGGGATGGAATCAGGGAGAGGAGGGGGGTGAGGCGGAGGACTGGATCGGGAGGGGGCGGTGGCGGCGAGGAGATGGGGGATTTGAGCTAGGGTTTGGGCTGCGGGTGGCATCTCCTTTTCAGTTTTTTTCTTTTTTTCTGTAGATAGATGGATGGATGGATGGATGTGTGATGGAGAGATGGATGGATGGATGGATGGGCGCCATGTCATCGATCCGTGGGAAGAATTTTGATTGGTTTGGGAAAACCAGTGATTTAAGTAGTTTCCACGTACTAAAAATACATTGATTTTGTGAAGTAGCTATAAAAAATATATTGCAAAAGGGCATCACACAAATTTTCACTAGAGTTAGACCACATTTTATGGATAAGGACCAATTTGTATGCATTTCTGATCTTTCTAGCTATTTTTAATCATTTTTCGAGTGCCCGAAATGAGGTTTTTTTGTGAAGGAACTACCAAATAAATGTTGTAAAATTGGACCAAATCAATTTTATAAAATACTAGGCCATGTTTAATGCACAATTGAAACAATGGTTGGGTGTCAAAAGCCTTGATCCACCTCTAGTGAAAAAGACAAGTTTCCGCCGATTCAGTGGGAAGCGGGTCAAATTTGAACTGCAGCTGCCTCATAGTTTGCTCTTTATTTTTTCCAAAAATCATTTCTAGATACATAACTATCTATTTAATCAGAGAAACACAAAAAAAATTCCAAGATTCAACCACTATATAGGAACGGTCATGCCCGCCGTTTTGACCGCATTTTGAAACGGGCATAAAAAATTCAAACAAATCAAAAAATTGGAAAACCTTCGTACTGTGTAATTATATGTGACCAAGTTTCTAGGAAAAACAATAAACTTGTCATACAACAATTCTTTTAAAAAAGTGTTCTCAGAAACGAGCTATCATGTGTGAAGATTCATGGCTTTCAAGGCAAATGATCAATTTTATGGCCACATTCATGGCATAGATTGTTCAAAGGATCTCATATTGTGCACAAGGGTACATCTTGGAATGGCAAACAATGTTGCCTAAGGGAGTTTTAATTTTCTTTGCACGGAAAATTCATTTTACATTTTTCGAGTGTCCGAAATGAGGTGTTTTTGTGAAGGAACTACCAAATAAATGTTGTAAAATTGGAACAAATCAATTTTATAAAATACTAGGCCATGTTTAATGCACAATTGACAAAATGGTTGGGTGTAAAAAGTTTTGATCCACCTCTGGTGAAAAAGACAAATTTCCGTCGATTCAGTAGGAAGCGGGTCAAATTTGAACTGCAGCTGCCTCATAGTTTGCTCTTTATTTTTTCCAAAAATCATTTCTAGATACATAACTATCTATTTAATCAGAGAAACACAAAAAAAATTCCAAGATTCAACCACTATCTAGGAACGGTCATGCCCGCCGTTTTGACCGCATTTTGAAACGGGCATAAAAAATTCAAAAAAAACAAAAAATTGGAAAACCTTCGCATGTGCCATCATATGTGACCAAGTTTCCAGGAAAAATAATAAACTTGTAATACGGCAATTATTTTTAAAAAAATGTTCTCAGAAATGAGCTATCGTGCGTGAAGATTCATGGCTTTCAAGCCAAATGATCAATCTTATGGCCACATTCATGGCATAGTTTGTTCAAATGATCTCATATTGTGCACAATGGTGCATATTGGAATTCCAAACAATGTTGCCTAAGGGAGTTCTCATTTTCTTTGCACGGAAAATTTATTTTCCATTTTTCAAGTGCCCGAAATGAGGTTTTTTTGTGAAGGAACTACCAAATAATTATTGCAAAAATGGACCAAATAAATTATATAAAATACTAGGCCATTTTAATGCACAATTGACAACATGGTTGGGTGTAAAAAGTTTTAATCCACCTCTAGTGAAAAAGACAAATTCCCGCCGATTTAGTAGGAAGCGGGTCAAATTTGAACTGCTGCTGCCTCATAGTTTGCTCTTTATTTTTTACAAATCATTTATAGGTACATAAGTATCTATTTTATCATAGAAATACCAAAAGTTTTCCAAGATTCAACCACTAGCTAGGAACGGTCAAGCCCGCCCGCATGTAATTGACTTTGCCAAGGCCTTTGATACGATCGAACATGCCCCCATGTTGGAAATCATGAAGCACATGGGATTTGATGAAAGATGGTTAGGTTGGATGGAAACGATTTTTGGTTCAGGAGTTTCATCTGTCCTATTGAATGGGGTTCCCGGCCGGAAATTTCGATGCAAATGTGGTCTTAGGCAGGGTGACCCTCTCTCGCCACTGATCTTTGTCCTTGAGGCCGACCTGCTCCAGGCTGCAATCAATGATTCCTACGCCCAGGGGTTGCTTGAGCTTCCTATTCCTCGTGAAAATGCAGGTGACTTCCCGGTGGTGCAATACGCTGATGACACAATCTTGGTTATGCAAGCTTGTTCTGTACAAGCCGCCCGCATGAAACTTATCTTGGAGGATTATGCAAATTCGGTGGGGCTCAAGATCAACTTCCACAAATCAACCCTCATACCCATTAACATCGACCAACAACATGCTACTGAGTTGGCAGAGATCTTTGGTTGCTCTGTTGGCACCTTGCCGTTCACTTACCTCGGTCTCCCAATGGGAACAACGAGGCCGAGTGTTCTGGATCTCATGCCGTTGGTGCACTCGGTTGAGAGGAAAACTTCCACCGCCTTATCACTGATGTCGTCAGGGGCCAAGTTGACACTGGTCAATTCGGTGGTGACCTCCATGCTGATCTATGTGATGTGTACGATCAAGCTACACCCAAAAGTGATTGAGCATCTTGACAAATTGCGCCGATACTGCCTTTGGGCAAAAAAACTCTGATGATGGGGTCAAAACCAACTCCCTTGCTGCCTGGGAGCTCGTTTGTCGGCCCAAACGATGTGGTGGCCTTGGGGTTATCGATATCAAAACGTAGAATGCCGCGCTCCTCCTAAAGTACTTATTCAAGTTCTACAATCATGAGGATGTACCCTAGGTTCAGCTAGTCTGGGATGCATATTACACAAATAAGGTGCCACATGCAGCTGATATGGTGGGTTCCTTCTGGTGGAAAGATGTGATGCAGCTCAGTGGGACATTTCGAGGGATTACCAAATTCATCCCTGGGGATGGTTCTAGCGCTCTGTTTTGGAAAGATGTCTGGTTCGGTGATGATGACTCCACACTGATGGACATGTATCCTCGAGCCTCCTCCTTTGCCCTGAATGAGGATGACTCCATTGCCAAGGTTCTTGTGACCACTGACCCGGCCACGCTCTTCAACTTGCCTCTTTCGATCCAGGCCAGGGAGGAGATCAGAGAGATTCAGCGTGGGTCTGCGCATGTCGAACTGGACAGAGATTGTGCCGACACTTGGGTCTGTGATCTTGGGCGTTTATCTTCCAAAAAATACTATAACCACTGTTTCAGGCATGTGGTGGCTGATGAGGCGTTCGGTTGGCTATGGAACTCCAAAAGCCCGATCAAGTTCAAACTGTTCGGGTGGTTGCTCCTGGTCGATCGCTTGAACACCAGAAACATGCTGAGACGGCGACATTTTGCTGTAGCCGGGGATAATTATGCGTGCATGTTCTGTCAGAACCCCCAGAGGAAACTTTGGAGCATCTCTTCTTCACGTGCCCCTTCAGCCAGCGTTGCTGGAGTAAGGTTGGTATGTCCTAGCCGGGAGGAACCAACAGATTAGCCATCTTGCATGGGGGGAGGGAGAGCTGGCGTTGACCACTATTCATGGACATCTTTTTGCTTGCTGCTTGGAGCATGTGGATGGAGAGAAATAACCAACACTTCAGGGGGGTTCCACACTCCTTCGTGGCATGGCTAGCTAGGTTCAAAAATCTGTTGGAACTGGTAGTGCATAACTGTCCAGAGAGACTCCATCCTTTTTTCTCTGATTACATTGTAAATTTAGGCCAATAGTCTCTGCTTTTGGGCAACCATTTTGGCCGGGGGGCCTAAAACCCATTGTGACACACATGTAACTATTCCACTGTGAGTAATACAAAAGTCAGTGGGAGCCTCTCCCACTGTCGCTGATTTTCAAAAAAAAAACGGTCAAGCCCTCCATTTTGACCACATTTTGAAACGGTCATAAAAAATTCAAAACAAAATCAAAAAATTGGAAAAACTTCGCATTGTGTCCTTATATGTGACCAAGTTTCCAGGAAAAATAATAAACTTGTAATACGAAAATTATTTTAAAAAAGTGTTCTAAAAAATGAGCTATCATGCGTGAATATTCATGGCTTTCAAGCCAAATGATCAATCTTATGGCCACATTCATGGCATAGTTTGTTCAAATGATCTCATACTGTACACAAGGGTGCATCTTGGAATTCCAAACAATGTTGCTTAAGGGAGTTTTCATTTTCTTTGCACAGAAAATTCATTTTCCATTTTTCAAGTGTCCGAAATGAGGTTTTTTTGCGAAGGAACTACCAAATAATTGTTGCAAAAATGGACCAAATCAATTTTATAAAATACTAGGGCATGTTTAATGCACAATTGACAAAATGGTTAGGTGTAAAAAGTTTTGATCCACCTCTGGTGAAAAAGACAGATTCCCGCCGATTCAGTAGAAAGTGGGTCAAATTTGAACTGCAGCTGCCTCATAGTTTGCTATTTATTTTTTCCAAAAATAATTTCTAGTTACACAAGTACCTATTTAATCATAAATACATGGTTTGGTGGCGATACGTCGAGGTTTGGATGGTGGCCGAGGGCCCCAACTCTAGAGCGCATAAACTCGCATGCCCGCCGCGTGGTCACCGCGTGACCGTGGCGTTGCCATGTGTTCTGGGCGGCCTATGCATGTCTAGTGGGTTGGGCACTCCCCAGGTAGGTGCTAGAAAGAAAATCACAATTTAAGATTCTCACGAGGAGACCGATCGATGCTCAAACATGAATAAGCGGCCAAGTGTTTGATTACGGTACGAGAAATGCACATGGCTAATGGGCGTGAGTTTTGGCTGAGGATGATCAGTTACTAAGAAGACCGTCTTCAAAAAAATTCAACTCAAAAGGAGGAGCCTAGGTGGTACTTGCTTTGCAAGGTACCACACTGGACATAAATACGAATGTTGAAGCTGGGCTCAAAATAATGAATGGATTGAGCTAGCATTTGGTGGAGGATGGTTATTTGGGCATAGGAAAGCACTGTAGAAAATGGATACCATTTGGACATGCCAAAGTGGTACTTCCTTCACAAAGTGTTTTTCTGAACAAAATAGGAAAATGAATGTTTTTGAATTATTTTTAACTAGGCAAGGAAGGATTTTTACATATTTGATGAAGATATGACCCAAAGAATTTATGAGATTTTTTGGGAATTTTGGGAATGACAGAAATATAGGTTGCTTCACAACCTAGGGCAAAAACTGCCACATGGACATGACACATAGGCAAAACTGATGAGGTGGCGCCTAGTCATAGCAACCCACCACAATTTACAAGGTTATGACCTTCTATATTGGTCATGATCAGCTAGAAATAAGGCAGCGGACCAGTGCTATCTTCTTTATGACCATTTCGTGTAAGGAAATTAGGACCTTTCTGATCAAAATGTTCATTATAGTTTATGGTTTGGAGCCTCCTGAACAGCTTTTGACCAATTGGTCTGAAATGGTCATAGATCTATGACCAATTCTTCCAGGGTCACTGACAGAAGGTCACTAGTTGACATATTTCTTGTAGTGGATTAGGATTTGTCACTCCGATTGTCGGAGAGGTATCTCTGGGCCCTCTCGGTAATGCACATCACTATAAGCCTTGCAAGCAATGTGACTAATGAGTTAGTTGCAGGATGATGCATTACGGAATGAGTAAAGAGACTTGTCGGTAACGAGATTGAACTAGGTATTGAGATACCAATGATCGAATCTTGGGCAAGTAACATACCGATGACAAAAGGAACAACATATGTTGTTATGCGGTTTGACCGATGAAGATCTTCGAAGAATGTGTGGGAGCCAATATGAGCATCCAGGTTCCGCTATTGGTTATTGACCGGAGATGTGTCTCGGTCATGTCTACATAGTTCTCGAACCCGTAGGGTCCGCACGCTTAAAGTTCGGTGACGATCCATATTATGAGTTTATGTGATTTGATGTACCGAAGGTAGTTAGGAGTCCCGGATGATATCGGGGACATGACGAGGGGTCTCGAAATGGTCGAAACATAAAGATCGATATATTGGATGACTATATTCGGACACCGGAAGTGTTTCGGGTAGTTTCGGAGAAAACCGGAGTGCTTAAGGGGTTACCGGAACCCCCCGGGGAGTATTGGGCCTTATTGGGTTTTAGGGGAGAGAGAGGGCAGCAGCCGAGGGGGTGGCGCGCCCCCTCCCATGAGTGGTCCGAATTGGACTAGGGTAAGGGGGCGCACCCCCCCCCCCCTTCCTTCTCCTCTTTCCCTCTCTTTCCTTCCCCCTTCCCTCTTCCTAGTTGGACTAGGAAAGGGGAGTCCTACTCCTACTAGGAGGAGGACTCCCCCCTCCTTGGCGCACCCCAAAGGGCCAGCCAGCCTCCCCCCTTGCTC
>NC_041383.1:812003029-812006275 GCF_002162155.2 Triticum dicoccoides | reverse complement strand
AGTGCTTAAGGGGTTACCGGAACCCCCCGGGGAGTATTGGGCCTTATTGGGTTTTAGGGGAGAGAGAGGGCAGCAGCCGAGGGGGTGGCGCGCCCCCTCCCATGAGTGGTCCGAATTGGACTAGGGTAAGGGGGCGCACCCCCCCCCCCCCTCCTTCTCCTCTTTCCCTCTCTTTCCTTCCCCCTTCCCTCTTCCTAGTTGGACTAGGAAAGGGGAGTCCTACTCCTACTAGGAGGAGGACTCCCCCCTCCTTGGCGCACCCCAAAGGGCCAGCCAGCCTCCCCCCTTGCTCCTTTATATACGGGGGCAGGGGGCACCCTAGAACACAACAATTGATCATTGATCTCTTAGCCGTGTGCGGTGCCCCCCTCCACCATATTCCACCTCGGTCATATTGTAGCGGTGCTTAGGAGAAGCGCTGCATCGGTAGCAACATCATCACCGTCATCACGCCGTCGTGCTAACGGAACTCTCCCGTGAAGCTCTGCTGGATCAGAGTTCGCGGGACGTCATCGAGCTGAACGTGTGCTGAACTCGAAGGTGCCATACGTTCGATACTTGGATCGGTCGGATCGTGAAGACATACGACTACATCAACCGCGTTGTGCTAACGCTTCCGCTTTCAGTCTAGAAGGGTACGTGGACAACACTCTCCCCTCTCGTTGCTATGCTCACCATGATCTTGCGTGTGCGTAGGAATTTTTTTGAAATTACTATGTTCCCCAACAGTTATAACCATGTGGCCACCCCCATGCAAAACTCACTCATTCACGTAGCCACCTTGCCTCCCAATCCCATGCACATGCACGTAGTCACATCACTCTGAAATTCATGCCCAATCAAAGCATGCACCCACCAGCAACAAAACAAAAGCAGTGGAACGTAGTTTGACAAAACAAACCGCAGAAGAAAACGCTACGGCCACACATCGTGTACCAGCTCTTGGGCATCTAGTTCATGGAAAAACTGTTTTTTATAGTTTTTTAAGAGATTTCAAAAGGAAAATATACACCTTTACCTTTTTTTAGTGGACCTTTACCTTTTATAATTTGTGACAAGACATGAAGATCTGGTACCAGGTTCTGAACATGAACGATGACAAATAGAAGTTCACGCAAAATAGAAAAACTGACACACGAATGCACCAGCGAAGTACGACCACAACCCAAATAACTAAAATAGAAAAAAAATGTACATAAAAATTTATATACTACATAGATGGTTCACCGAGATCCACCAAACTCAAATTTAGCATGCGATATAAAAAATTACTTCACTTGTGTAATATGTATCTGTATCGATTACTTAATGCAATAAAACTTTCCCTTTTAAAGCACCTTAGCATCCACAATGCCTTTATGTTCATAAAAAATCATTCAAAATTTATGTTACTTAATAGACAGGCAAAAAATTAAATGAATAAGTAATAACCAACCAAAGCAACATGGCACATACATGATTTTAACATAGTATTGCGTGCACACCTCTATTAGACCACTTAAGACAGATTATTACACCAGTAGAAAATAGTGCTATCGTTCGGCCCTGGCCAGCCCATTAGTCCCGGTTCTTCAAGAACCGGGACCAATGGGGGGTATTAGACCCGGTTCGTGAGCCCAGGGGGCCGGCCGGGGCCTCATGGGCATTGGTCCCGGTTCATGTGGAACCATTTGTCCCGGTTCGAGCCACGAACCGGGACCAATGGTCCTCGCTGCTGGCCCACAACCATTGGTCCCGGTTTGTGGCTTCAACCGGGACAGAAGGGTTGGCTTTAGTCCCGGTTCATGCCAGAACCGGGACAAATAACTTGCCTACATATACCCACCACCATGGCAGAGCACTCCACAGTGCTCTGTTTTTGTCAAGCCGGCGAGGGGAGGGCATTTGGGTGCTCTAGTTCACCTCCTATGCACATGAGGTGTTCGATGAAATGCCCGAGCCACACTAGTTAAGCTTTCTCCTCTTGAAACTCGACCTCCGAGCTCCATTTTCAACGAGATTTTTCTAGATTTAGTGGTCCCTCACGCCCCGTCCCCGCCCCGTCTTCACCGCTGTCGATCGCCCTCGCCGATCTCATCGCCGGCACCATCGTGGTGAGCCTCTTGTTCTTATCTTCTTTCTGAAAGAAAAAAGTCGGACTTCAGATAGATACTTGTCTAATTTTCTTACTTTTATTATTCCTTGTTATTATATAGTGCGATGGTTTTGGTATCCGCCCCCGTCGGTCCTCGTCCTATCTATGATTCAGATGTGGTATATATTATCTTTTCATCACTATTTGGTTCATTTATTGTTTATGACAATTATGCCGACCAATGTGACATAGATTTTATTTATCTAGGAGGTTGTTGAACAGGAAATTCCAACCGACCCTATTGTCGAGAGGTTAAATTTAGTTTAAGAAGAAAACAATTACTTGAAGGAAAAAATAAGAAAAATCGAGGAGGAGAAGATGATATTGGAGTTGCATGTTGCGGATGTCGTCGATGATCACAAGATCAAGATGGATGCAATGCAATTGAAGATTAAAAAGATTAGAAAATATGACATTCATACTGAGGCTTGGTATCATTATGCAGTTGGATCAGTTGTTACCTTGGTTGCGGTTATGATCGCATTTGTTTTTGTATTGAAATGTTTTACATATTTCAATGTATGGTTTAATTAGATGCTCTAGAGAGCTATATGTTGTTCAATGAGAACTATGTATGTACTTTGGTTTTAATGCTATGGAGAACTATCTATGTACTTTGGTTTCAGAGTTCATTTCAAATGTTTTTCAACTTCATGGTCTTACAACTTTGAATGGTGCATTTTGACCATAGAAAAACAAGGGAGTTCAAATAAGTTCAAAAAAAATTGAAATCTCTTTGTAACAGACGAGTTTCCGTATGAAACCCTGATACTTCGAAAGAGATTGTCTGTTTTGTACACGAAGTGCATCCAGTTTTTGCCGTAAGCCTCTCTACTTTCTTGCACATGCTATGTGGGTAAAATTATGATACCATGCCAACTTGGAACCTTTTCAGAGTTCATTTCAAATGCTTTTCAATTTCATGGTCTTATAGCTCAAAATAATCAGTAAATGCATGAAAAATACAAATGAAGTCAAAAAGGGTTGTAAATTGATGATGTGGCTTTGAATGGTGCATTTTGAACACAGAAAAACAAGGGGGTTCAAATAAGTTCAAAAAAATTGAAATCCCTTTGTAACAGACGAGTTTCCGTATGAAACCCTGATACTTC
>NC_041383.1:811995768-812002677 GCF_002162155.2 Triticum dicoccoides | reverse complement strand
TTGGAACCTTTTCAGAGTTCATTTCAAATGCTTTTCAATTTCATGGTCTTATAGCTCAAAATAATCAGTAAATGCATGAAAAATAACAAATGAAGTCAAAAAGGGTTGTAAATTGATGATGTGGCTTTGAATGGTGCATTTTGAACACAAAAAAACAAGGGGATTCAAATAAGTTCAAAAAAATTGAAATCCCTTTGTAACAGACGAGTTTCCGTATGAAACCCTGATACCTCGATGGAGATTGTCTGTTTTGTACACGAAGTGCATCCAGTTTTTGCCGTAAGCCTCTCTACTTTATTGAACATGCTATGTGGGTGAAATGATGATACCATGCCAACTTGGAACCTTTTCAGAGTTCATTTCAAATGCTTTTCAATTTCATGGTCTTATAGCTAAAATAATCAGTAAATGCATGAAAAATAACAAATGAAGTCAGAAACGGTTGTAAATTGATGATGCGGCTTTGAATGGTGCATTTTGAACACAAAAAAACAAGGGGGTTCAAATAAGTTCAAAAAAATTGAAATCCCTTTGTAACAGACGAGTTTCTGTATGAAACCCTGATACTTCGAAGGAGATTGTCTGTTTTGTACACGAAGTGCATCCAGTTTTTGCCGTAAGCCCCTCTACTTTCTTGCACATGCTATGTGGGTGAAATGATGATACCATGCCAACTTGAAACCTTTTCAGAGTTCATTACAAATGCTTTTCAATTTCATGGTCTTATAGCTCAAAATAATTAGTAAATGCTTGAAAAATAACAAATGAAGTCAGAAACGGTTGTAAATTGATGATGTGGCTTTGAATGGTGCATTTTGAACACAGAAAAACAAGGGGGTTCAAATAAGTTCAAAAAAATTGAAATCCCTTTGTAACAAACGAGTTTCCGTATGAAACCCTGATACTTCGAAGGAGATTGTCTGTTTTGTACACGAAGTGCATCCAGTTTTTGCCGCAAGCCTCTCTACTTTCTTGCATACGCTATGTGGGTGAAATTATGATACCATGCCAACTTGGAACCTTTTCATAGTTCATTTCAAATGGTTTTCAATTTCATGGTCTTATAGCTCAAAATAATCAGTAAATGCATGAAAAATAACAAATGAAGTCAAAAGGGTTGTAAATTGATGATGTGGCTTTGAATGGTGCATTTTGAATACAGAAAAACAAGGGGGTTCAAATAAGTTCAAAAAAATTGAAATCCCTTTGTAACAGACGTGTTCTCGTATGAAACCCTAATACTTCGAAGGAGATTGTTTGTTTTGTACACGAAGTGCATCCGTTTTCGCCGTAAGGCTCTCTACTTTCTTGCACATGCTATGTAGGTGAAATGATGATACCATGCCAACTTGGAACCTTTTCAGAGTTCATTTCAAATGCTTTTCAATTTCATGGTCTTATAGCTCAAAATAATCAGTAAATGCATGAAAAATAATAAATGAAGTCAGAAAGGGTTGTAAATTGATGATGTGGCTTTGAATGGTGCATTTTGAGCACAGAAAAACAAGGGGGTTCAAATAAGTTCAAAAAAATTGAAATCCCTTTGTAACAGATGAGTTTTCGTATGAAACCGTGATACTTCGAAGGAGATTGTCTGTTTTGTACACGAAGTGCATCCAGTTTTTGCCGTAAGCCTCTCTACTTTCTTGCACATGCTATGTTGGTGAAATGATGATACCATGCCAATTTGGAACCTTTTCAGAGTTCATTTCAAATGCTCTTCAATTTCATGGTCTTATAGCTCAAAATAATCAGTAAATGCATGAAAAATAACAAATGAAGTCAGAAAGGGTTGTAAATTGATGATGTGGCTTTGAATGGTGCATTTTGAACACAGAAAAACAAGAGGTTCAAATAAGTTCAAAAAAATGAAATCCCTTTGTAACAGACGAGTTTCCGTATGAAACCCTCATACTTCGAAGGAGATTGTCTGTTTTGTACATGAAGTGCATCTAGTTTTCGCCGTAAGCCTCTCTACTTTCTTGCACATCCTATGTGTGTGAAATTATGATACCATGCCAACTTGGAACCTTTTCAGAGTTCATTTCAAATGCTTTTCAATTTCATGGTCAGAAACAAAATGAAGTCAGAAACAAAATAAAATAAAATAAATAATTAATTTGAAACAAAACAATATAAACTTTAATAAAATAGATAAGTAGAAACAAATAAAACTTTAATAACATAAATAAAATTTATGAGACTAAAATTAACAAAGTATTTTCTGTTCAAAACATTATGAGCAACTTCTAGTATTATTGAAACTAAAATTATATAAAATTCATGCAACTAAAATTATCAAAGTATTTTCTGTTCAAAATCATTAAAAGCAAAAAGAATTTTCATAAAGAACTTTTTTTGTTAGAAACTTTAATAGCAAAAAGAATTATCATAAAATAAAATTAATATGTAATTATAAATAAAATAAAATAAAATAAATAAGTATTTTGTTGTAAGTAGAAACAAAACAAAATAAATAAAGCAAAAAAGAAAACAAAAAAACTCGGAAAAAATAAAAAAATTGCAACCAACTAGGCCACCACGGTCTGAATACGACTAGAAACCCATCCATGGGCCAGGATTCAGGCCCGCAGTAGGCCCAGAAGGCCCATCGGGCAAAGCAGTAGCAAGTAGGCCCATAAGCCTGCAGTGGAGAGGAGCTCGAGAGGGGTGAGGCAGTGGGGCTTATAAACCACTGCGCGCCCCTCTCAGCTAGCGAGGTGGGACTAAACTTTCATGTCGCACCGCGCCAGCACACGACCTTTGGTCCTGGTTGGTGCCACCAACTGAGACTAAAGGGGGGGCATTGGTACCGGTTCGTGGCACCAACCGGTACCAATGCGGCGGCCTTTGGTCCCGGTTGGTGGCACCAACCGGGACTAAAGGGGGGCATTAGTCCCGGTTGGTGCCACCAACCGGGACTAAAGGCTTTGCTATATAAGCAACACTTAGCAGTTTCTGCAAAAATCACTCTTCTTCTCCGCCCCGACGCCCCCACGCTGCTCCTCGTCGTTGCCGCCGCCGAGCCCTGCCCCGACGCTGTCGCCCGCGCCCTCGCCCGATGCCGTCGCCGGTCACCGCCCTGCCCCGACACCGTCGCCCGCACCCTCGCCCGACGTCGTCGCCGCTGGCCGCCCTGCCCTAACGTCGTCACCGTCGCGCCGCTCGCTGCCCTGCCCCGACGCGCGCTGCCCCAGCCCTACCCTGACGCGCGCCGCCCCGGCCCTGCCCCGATGCCATCGCCGTCGCCGCTCGCCGCCCTGCCCCGACCCCGCGCCCCTGCCCCTCCTCACCTTGGTCCAGCGGCGCCCTCCCCTGTTTTTTAATATATATGTGATAATTGTTTTTGTTCATATATATGATGATTTTTTTATAGAATATGATGTTTTTTTTCAGATTATATGTATATGATTTTTTAATAGAATATGATGTTTTTGCTTTTTTATAAAAATGTATATATGTTTGTATGTTCTTTGTGTATATATGTTCATATATGCAAAAGTTAGATTTAGTACATTTTAGGTTAGTTTAATTTTTAGAAAAAAATAAATATCTAGCTAGGAAAGGAAGAAAAAGAAAAAGAATGAGAGGAGAAAAAGGAAAATAAGAAGAGGAAGAAAGGAGAAGAAGAGGAGAGGAAGAAGAGGAGAAATAAATAAGAAGAGGAAAAAAGAAGAAAAAGAAGAGGAGAAGAAGAAAGGAATAGAGGAGAAAGAAGAAGAAAAATAGAAATTTTCTATTTTTTCTTCTTTCTCCTCTATTCCTTTCTTCTTCTCCTTTTTTTCTTCTTTTTTTTCTTCGATTGCTTCTCTTCTATTCCTTTCTTCTTCTCCTTTTTTTTTCTTCTTTTGTCTTATTATTTTTTATCGGGTATGTCGTTGTCGATATACCCCCTCCCGAGAACTTCAACACGAGGGGGGGGGTTACTGATATACCCCCTCCCCGATAACATTATTTTCCCATGTATATGTATGTCGCGTCGTTGTCGATATAACCCCCTCGCCCGGATAACTTCGACATGAGGGGCGGTCGATATATATACCCACTCTCGACCGTGATAACTTATACCATGGGAGCACCCCCCCCTCGGCCCTCTCGCTCGACTAAAACTCTCGAGGACACCCAAACCCTAGAGAAAAAACAATGTTGGTCTCCTACCCCCTCCCGCCGCGCCCCTACCCGACAAACTCTCTCGAGGCCATCCAAATTTACCAAGTTAAAAGAGCGTTGTCGTCGAGGCCACCCCAAACCCTTGAAGCATTGTGTCGAGGCCACCCCAAACCCTTGAAGCGTTGTCTAGGCCACCCCAAACCCTAGAGAAGCAACATCGAGGCCACTAACATGATTCCTTATTGTGATTAGCTAGCTAGTTCTACGTTTGCCACTAATATATATCCATGTGTACCATGTTTAAATAATAATTGACATGTTGTAAATATTTGTAGAAACTATGGATCACTCCCGAGACGAAGCAACAGAAGCGATGTTGGGGGAGATAATCGCACAAGGAAGTGATGTCGTTGCGTCGTTTCTCTACGACACCGATGGTCAGGAAGGACCGGGTGAAGAAGAGAGCTGTGTTCATGATGGCTCCGGTGACCCATTAATGCCGGTACAAGAAGAGGGCTATGTTCATAATGGCTCCGGTGACCCAATGGAGGTACAAGAAGGAGACCGTGCTGACTGCTCCGGTGACCGAACCGAGTCCGGCCAGGTATATATATATATATATTGGTTAAGCCCGTGCTGACTAGTTAATTGATGCATTCATTGTTTTCATATGTACACATATTAATTAACTCTCTTCTTTCTTCTTTTTTCTCTAGCCCTCCGGATCGAGTTCAACTTCGGTAAAGAAACGAGGCCCGAAGAAAAAGTTGCGCTCGGATGAAAGGTTTGAGATCACAGCAATCGCGCGCGACGGAAAGCCGATTGAACCCATCCGGACAAGGGATGCATTCCGTGCTCAGTGCGGGGTTCTTGTTAGGAACAAGATCCCAATCAGTATCCAGCAATGGTTAAAGCCAAAGAAGGAAGACCCTGAGGTGTCTTATGTCTCCGATATGCAGAAAGAAGATCTTTGGACAACGCTTAAGGCAAATTTCACCCTACCGCCAGAGGAGGATCCAGAGAAGCCAGTTAAAGAGGAATTGATCAAGTCTCATGCTCTTAAGAAGATGGAAAAACTATTCAGGAGGTGGAAGAATGACCTGAAAACGTTTGTCGACAAAGAAGAGACACCAGAATTCACCGGCCGGTTTGAGAAGATCAGAGATCAATGGCCCGCATTTGTGGCCCACAAGACATCGGAAAAGAGTAAGAAGATGCCAGCGGCAAACAAGATTAATGTTGCGAAGAAGAAGCATCACCATCGCACGGGGTCAGGTGGTTACCTCAAAGCCCGACCTTTGTGGGGCAAGGCTGAGAATGACCTGATTGCTAAAGGGGTCGAACCAGAGACATTGAGATGGCCAGACCGTTGCCAGACTTGGTTCTTCGGGGTTGGCAGAACCTTGGACCCTATATCAGGGAAGTGAGTTTGGACGGATGAGCAACTGCGAATACCCGTCAGGAAGCTTCGGCACTATATCGCTGCAGCACGGGAAGGGACATTCGTTCCAGACAGAGAGAAGGACGAGCTCACAATGGCCCTCGGGAATCCTGAGCACCCTGGACGAACACGAGGTACGCCAGGCTCCCTTTCGTGGAAGGCTGGGTTTCCGGACGCAGGGGGTTACAAAACCCAGGAGAGGAGGAAGAAAGTGGAGCATAGCCAACTGCAGGTGCTGCATGAAAGGGTACAAGGGCTAGAGGAACGAGAAGCAGATCGCAGCAAACGACCTACCGAAGCTTCCCCTGAAGCTACCCCGCCATCTCAGCGGAGAAGCAGCGTGGCTTCCACCGAGCAGACTCAGCAGCTGGAGCCTGTCTTCACGGGCTACCCCGTGGATGCTATCATAGAGTCTCAACATTGCCACCTTATGACGCGATGGATGACATTGAAATTCAAAGCGGCTGTTGGCTCTGTTATACCTAATGAACCTGGCTCAACCTACCACGGCCAGCCGATTCCAGAAGGATATGCTAGGGTGATGGTGGATCAAATAACAGACGGATTTGAGGACCTTGAGCTTGACCACCCTACGGGTGAAGGGGAGATTCGGCTGGGTTCTTCTTTGAAGACTCCATGCCTATGGCGGAAGGAGCTCATCAACCTTCCGAACTGGACGCCTCCGCCTCCTCCTCCTCATCCGGCGAGTCAGGGCACTCCGCCTCCTCCTCCGCCTCCTCCAGGGAGTGATCAGGGCACTCAGCCTCCTTCTACGGTGCGTGGCGGCACTCCGCCTCCTTCTCCTCCTGCGCCGGCATGCCCGAGAAGCCAGCTGCCTCCTCCTTATCCGCCTCGCCAGCAAGGGCAAAAGAGACCCACCGCCGCCCCGGCTGCTCCGGTGTGTCGTAGTCCTTCTCCTTCGCCTCGTAAGCAAGCACAAAAGAAGACAGCCACGGTCGCTCCGTCTGCTCCGGCGTCTAGAAGTACAGCCAGAGGCGAGAGGCAATGCAGATATGGTCCATCTCTCAAGCCTCTAGAGAAGTTACCATACGAGAGGACCGAGGAGGAAAACGCGAAGATCGTGCAGACCAAAGTGAAGGACTTCTTTGAAGGGTTGAAAGCAAAGAGACATCCACCTCCGGAGGAGAAGGTAGATCCGGTGAAAGCAAAGCGCACTATCGATGCCCTGAGGAAACCACCAAAGTCTCCGCCGAAAACCAACTATGAGCGCATTACTGCAAAGACATATCTCGAAGCTAACCGGTCAGGAAGTACTGTCAGTGATCAAAGGTTAACTGAACGAGCAGCTGGGAAAAAATTGCCCATCTTGGCGAACAAGCAAAGCAATCGTGCCCCCC
>NC_041383.1:811990417-811995446 GCF_002162155.2 Triticum dicoccoides | reverse complement strand
GCTCCGGGGACGGTGCCCGGTTATAACAATCTTGGAGATTACCTGCCTGATGATGTACATTTTGATTTCTTGGAGGTGGACGAACACAGATACGAGTACAGGAAGCCTCTCGTCAAAGAAGAAAAATCTCTAACAACGATGATGCGAAGATTCCATAATTGGTACATGAAAACCTGCAGAGAGTCTGGGGGGACGAATACTTTGTATCTGAGAATTAAAGAGGAGCATGACCTCATTGGAACTGATCTGTTGCCTATTCCATTTGAGGAGTTCTTCGAGTTCTTCAATCAAAAGGCCCTCGATAAATTAACGGTCTTTTGCTACTGTTTGTAAGTACTATTTCTGTCATTAAGTCTCCATATATAGCTCGGCTCTTTCATTGCATGTATTTATAATTAATTATCCTCACTATATTATGCAGATTGAAGATCGTCGAGTGCAAAAAACAAGAAATGTATGATATTGGGTTCATTAACACAAATATCATAGATGAATTTCAGGTTAAAAAGAAGGTCGCAGAGGCCGAGGCCAACTTGCTACAATCGTTGATCAAAAATCAAAACAAAGATTTAATACTCTTTCCTTACAACTTCAAGTGAGTGTTACTATCGTGTGCATATTCGGTTTCCCTTATTACTCGAGCGAGGTTATAGTAATGTAACTGATGAGTTATGCATGCATGCGCAGCTTCCACTATGTTCTTCTGGAGATTAAGCTTGAGCGGGGACTAGTAACCGTCTTAGACTCGAGACGAAAAGATCCCGAAACCTATGTGGACATGACTAAATTGCTCAACAAGTTCAATCGATCATTATCGCACCATATCGGCAACTTTTTGTTCATTTCCTGATATCTCAAGTAATAATAATTATTTTCTTTGTCTTGCAGGGTTTGGAAACAGTTCACCGCAGAAGCTCCGGGACTGCCGAAGGAGCTGCGATATACATAACCGAAAGTAAGTACTACTAGCTAGCTAGTTGCGTGCATCTCCCATTGATTCTATAGCTATACTTTCATCAATGCCATTTATAATGCTTCATTATCAGTTTGATTGACCTCTATTTCTCGTAAAGTGCTTGTGGCAGGAAGAAGGGAATAATTTCTGTGGATACTACGTGTGCGAGTTCATCTACAACGCGACTTTAAAAAATAAGCGGGGCTACTCTAAAAGACAATATGAAGTGCGTAAGCAATAATATTCACAATTTCATTTTATTACACCTTCATTTCCGTTGAGTTTCATTCATATATGTATTAACCCCCTTCTTCAAACTAGATGTGGCAGATGCGGAATGAACTCCTACCACAAGATCGCATGAAAGCAATTCAAGAGGAATTGGTGGGATTCTTTCTTGACCACGTCATCAATAAAGCCGGAGAATACCATGTGGAAGTTGATTTCAAATGCTAGGGGATTGTAAGAGATCTTACATATTGTATATGTATGTAGCCAGTAGCGTCGGATAGATAATACGAAAACTTGTTGTTCGACCAATCTCTCAGAGAAGGAGAGGTCGATCGATCACTTCTCTCGGTATGCATGACAAACTTCTGTACTTAATGGTTTCCTTCATTTTCTTACTAGCTAGCGTGTCGAGGGCCTCTCTATGTACAATACGTAGCGTCGACCAAGCACGGACATAAGAGAGGACACTTCTCTCTATTAATTAGCTAGCCAACACAATATATGAAACACCTAAATTAACCCCCCAAAACCCCCAACCCCCCTTCCCTTTCAAAAAAAAATCAAAAACCCCAGCCCTGAAATGCTGACGCGTGGATGCCTTTTGGTCCCGGTTGGTGCCACCAACCGGGACCAAAGGCCCTCCTGCCTGGGCTCGGCGCACCGGCCACGTGGAGGCCCATCTATCCCGGTTTATGCAAGAACCGGGACTAAAGGTTTAGGGCATTAGTACCGACACTTTAGTCCCGGTTCAAAAACCGGGACAAATGGCCCCCACGAACCGGGACTATAGCTCCTTTTTCTACTAGTGTTACCAACTAAATTAAATTTCACCCTAAGTGAAGACTAATAAATAAAAAGAGAATTTTTTCAAATATATACTATAGTATACACTATTAACTATAGCAAGGCGCGGCGTGCCGCCGCGCGGGTATATGCTAGTAATGTTTAGGTATGTCAGCCCTTTTTAGGCTAGATGAAGTTATAACAATGTAAAGCAACAACAAAAATCACTCACAAGTGAGATCGGAAATAAGGTTGAAGGAAAATCTATTGGTTGACACTTCATATAGTCTAGAAATCTCTACAGCGGAAGGATCGCCAATAACAGAGCATGAAAAAAGTATTTAAGGGTGACCAACTAGTTGATTAAGTTACACCTAGATATTATAGTCTTGTATTATAGAATCATTTTCAAGTTATATTATAATTTATTAATTCAAAATATTAATATTTGTAGGTATCTAACAATAATATGGGGAAAAATATTTATGGCCAAATAATGTGGTGTGTTCGTTTGTTTTGATTTAAAGTGAAATATATTGTAATAAAATAAATTTTAACTAAATAGCTCCACAATAATGTAACTTAATAGCATTACAAGATGTATATATTAGAAGATGCACATCAATAAAAAATAACACATGGGAAGATAAGTAAGTTTTATATACTTATGGACAAGATAATTTGGGATGAAGTAAAAATGTTTGGTATAAATAACAACTGTCGTACCAGTTTTAAGGCCTAAACTCGGGTACATTGCCAATTTTCTGCCAAGCATCATGGTTCAGCCTTCATGGTTGTATGCATTTTTTGCCTGTCATCATTGTTCTATATATGCATCATTAGAGAGATTGTTGATATTGCTGTTTGAGGTAGAAAAGAAATTAAGCGTGGCTGAGAGAGCACACTCCAAGATTGAAGGTCAACTAACAGCTGCACTAGTTGGATTCCATCGTTATGCTCCGCGTGTGAATCTCAGGGGACCCAATGGTCATTATCAGTCGGATAAGATCCCTGGGGAGGGTCTTTATGCTCCGATATTCTATAGTAAGCTTGTTAGGCTTATCCGTATGAGGCTTCGGAACTTTGACAAAAAATCCTCAAGTAAGTCCCTCACTGTTGTATGTCCTAGCTCTAGCTTTGTAGTTTACGTTTGTTGTTCTAACCTACAATCTATGTGCAGATTGACAGACGTTTCTTACTGATTGGTGTTGATGGCTCTTGAAATTTAATATTTGATGTTGATTTGTCTTTCATATCAATTGCTTTCTGATGGCTCCTTCTGATGATTCGATCTGTTTGGTAATGGCTCTTTCTAATGATGACCTGCTACCTGATTGCCCCTTTCTCTTCTATGATGTCCCTGCCTCTTCCCGATGGTGGCCCATGTGATTTCGGCTGCCATAGATGACATTGGCCTCGTTATCTGTTCATTTTGTCCTCTATCAGACAGTGGTCTTGCCGTCTGTGAGCTTGTCCATTATGTACTACAGACTTGCTGGCTGATACTGACTTGGGCTACTAGTTTACTGATGAAGTAGCATTTCGTCGTGCCTGCTACGTCTATGCTCAGTGTAATATTGTTGATACTTACTGAAATGCTCACTTTATCCTTTTTGGGTAGCTTGAGGATAATGAAATACAAACTTTATGAAAACAAGTTAACTTGCTATTTCTGTCTGTCAATGTGTTGGGTAATCAACAGCCTTTGTTATCCGTGTATTGGAGATGTGGCTCTCCGAAATGTTGATTTTGTCCTTTATTGATCACTTGAGGATATTGAAATACCAACTTTATTTGCTAGAAATTTTATTTCTTTGTGTCAATGTACTGGAGTTTTCACAAGACTTCTTTATTTTTCCTATTTTCGCTAGCAGAGTTATTTCAACGCCGCTTGTTGCCACAATTGTCAGTTGATCTATGGCATCGGATGTATTTTATTGGCTCAAAATGGAGCATCAAGATCTGTGGCATCTCCTGTGTCATTCCAAAATATCACGATGCACGTCCACTCAGTTGTTGATCTGCGTCATTACAAATTATCATGATATACTGGTCCATTCGGCTGATTTTCGTATAACCCTAAGTTGTGTTATTCATACTGATAAAAATTTATGACATGTCTAGAAATATCCTTGCCCTAATTGAAAATATGATGCCTCCTTGTTTCACCCCCTACATCAGGCCTGGCCATGCAATTATCTATCTATATATATACCAATATAAAAAGACCCAAAGAGGTAGATCCAACAAATCCCGACCATCAAATCAGGTCAATCCAACGACTCTGGCTGCTCCAATGGTGAGCGCTCAACACGTTTAGTGTGCAGTTACTATCATACCAAATATTAACGTCAATGATAATCACATAATTAATATGCAAATAATATCCTACCTAATATTTACGTGTAATTAATATGTTACCTAATATCAACGTGCATTGCACATACACATTTAGTGTAACCATCGAAATGTCTGCACACCTGGCTTCCCAGGCTCACTGGGCATGAGAATGGGAGTTTGCTGTTGGGGAACGTTGCAGAAAATTAAAATTTTTCCTACGGTTTCACCAAGATCCATCTATGAGTTCATCTAAGCAACGAGTCAAGGGAGTGAGTTTGCATCTACATACCACTTGTAGATCGCGTACGGAAGTGTTAGATGGAGCGGTGATGATGGAGTCGTACTCGCCGTGATTCAGATCACCGGAGATCCTAGCGCCGAATAGACGGCACCTCCGCATTCAACACACGTACAGAGCGTGTGACGTCTCCTCCTTCTTGATCCAGCAAGGGGGAAGGAGAGGTTGATGATGATGGCTCCAGCAGAAGCACAACGGCGTGGTGGTGGTGGAACAGCAGCACTCCGGCAGGGCTTCGCCAAGCACGTGACGGAGGAGGAAGAGGTGTAGCAGGGGGAGGGGGCGCCAGGACTTCAGGGTGCGGCTGCCCCTCTCCCCCCTCCCTTTATATAGGCCCCCAGGGGGGGCGCCGGCCCTGGGAGATTCAATCTCCCAAGGGGGCGGCGGCCAAGGGGGGAGGAGTGCCCCCCAAGGCATGTGGT
>NC_041383.1:811978942-811990124 GCF_002162155.2 Triticum dicoccoides | reverse complement strand
GGTGCGCCCCCCCCCCCCACCCTAGGGTTTCAACCCTAGGCGCAGGGGGTGGGCCTAGGGGGGTGCACCAGCCAACTATGGGCTGGCTCCCCTCCCACTTCAGCCCATGGGGCCCTCCGGGATGGGTGGCCCCACCCGATGGACCCCCGGGACCCTTCCGGTGGTCCCGGTACAATACCGGGTGACCCCGAAACTTTCACGATGGCCGAAATACAACTTCCTATATATAATTCTTTACCTCCGGACCATTCTGAAACTCCTCGTGACGTCCGGGATCTCATCCGGGACTCCGAACAACATTCGGTATACTGCATACTCATATTCATACAACCCTAGCGTCACTGAACCTTAAGTGTGTAGACCCTACGGGTTCGGGAGACACGTAGTCATGACCGAGACGGCTCTCGGGCAATAACCAACAGTGGGATCTGGATACCCATGTTGGCTCCCACATGCTCCTCGATGATCTCATCGGATGAACCACGATGTCAAGGATTAGAACAACCCCGTATACAATTCCCTTTGTCATTCGGTACGATACATGCCCGAGACTCGATCGTCGGTATCCCAATACCTCGTTCAGTCTCGTTACCGGCAAGTCACTTTACTCGTACCAAAATGCATGATCCCGTGACCAAACACTTGGTCACTTTGAGCTCACTCTGATGATGCATTACCGAGTGGGCCCAGAGATACCTCTCCGTCATACGGAGTGACAAATCCCAGTCTCGATCCGTGTCAACCCAACAGACACTTTCGGAGATACCTGTAGTGCACCTTTATAGTCACCCAGTTACGTTGTGACGTTTGGTACACCCAAAGCACTCCTACGGTATGCGGGAGTTACATGATCTCATGGTCTAAGGAAGAGATACTTGACATTGAAAAAGCTCTAGCAAAACGAACTACACGATCTTGTGCTATGCTTAGGATTGGGTCTTGTCCATCACATCATTCCCCTAATGATGCGATCCCGTTGTCAATGACATCTAATGTCCATAGTCAGGAAACCATGACTATCTGTTGACCAACGAGCTAGTCAACTAGAGGCTCACTAGGGACATGTTATGGTCTATGTATTCACACGTGTATTACGATTTTCGGATAATACAATTATAGCATGAATAAAAGACAATTATCATGAACAAGGAAATATAATAATAATGCTTTTATTATTGCCTCTAGGGAATATTTCCAACAGTCTCCCACTTGCACTAGAGTCAATAATCTAGTTACATTGTGATGAATCGAACACCCATAGAGTTCTGGTGTTGATCATGTTTTGCTCGCGAGAGAGGTTTAGTCAACGGATCTACGTCATTCAGATCCGTATGTACTTTGCAAATATCTATATCTCCATCTTGAACATTTTCATGGATGGAGTTGAAACGACGCTTGATGTGCCTGGTCTTCTTGTGAAACCTGGGCTCCTTGGCAAGGGCAATAGCTCCAGTGTTGTCACAGAAGAGTTTGATCGGCCCCGACGCATTGGGTATGACTCCTAGGTCGGTGATGAACTCCTTCATCCAAATAGCTTCATGCGCTGTCTCCGAGGCTGCCATGTACTCCGCTTCACATGTAGATCCCGCCACGATGCTCTGCTTGCAGCTGCACCAGCTTACTGCTCCACCATTCAACATATACATGTATCCGGTTTGTGACTTAGAGTCATCCAGATCTGTGTCAAAGCTAGCATCGACGTAACCCTTTACGACGAGCTCTTCGTCACCTCCATAAACGAGAAACATGTCCTTTGTCCTTTTCAGGTACTTCAGGATATTCTTGACCGCTGTCCAGTGTTCCTTGCCGGGATTACTTTGGTACCTTCCTACCAAACTTACGGCAAGGTTTACATCAGGTCTGGTACACAGCATGGCATACATAATAGATCCTATGGCTGAGGCATAGGGGATGACGCTCATCTCTTCTTTATCTTTTGCCGTGGTCGGGCATTGAGCCGAGCTCAATCTCACACCTTGCAATACAGGCAAGAACCCTTTCTTGGACTGATCCATTTTGAACTTTTTCAAAATCTTATCAAGGTATGTGCTTTGTGAAAGACCTATGAGGCATCTCGATCTATCCCTATAGATCTTGATGCCTAATATGTAAGCAGCTTCTCCAAGGTCCTTCATTGAAAAACACTTATTCAAGTAGGCCTTAATGTTGTCCAAGAATTCTATATCATTTCCCATCAAAAGTATGTCATCTACATATAATATGAGAAATGCTACAGAGCTCCCACTCACTTTCTTGTAAATGCAGGCTTCTCCATAAGTCTGCATAAACCCAAACGCTTTGATCATCTCATCAAAGCGAATGTTCCAACTCCGAGACGCTTGCACCAGCCCATAAATGGATCGCTGGAGCTTGCATACTTTGTTAGCATTCTTAGGATTGACAAAACCTTTCGGCTGCATCATATACAACTCTTCCTTAAGATAACCGTTAAGGAATGCCATTTTGACGTCCATCTGCCATATCTCATAATCATAGTATGCGGCAATTGCTAACATGATTCAGACGGACTTAAGCTTCGCTACGGGAGAGAAAGTCTCATCGTAGTCAATCCCTTGAACTTGCCGATAACCCTTAGCGACAAGTCGAGCTTTATAGATGGTGACATTACCATCCGCGTCCGTCTTCTTCTTAAAGATCCATTTGTTTTCTATCGCTCGCCGATCATCGGGCAAGTCAATCAAAGTCCATACTTTGTTTTCATACATGGATTCTATCTCTGATTTCATGGCTTCTAGCCATTTGTTGGAATCTGGGCCCGCCATCGCTTCTTCATAGTTCGAAGGTTCACTGTTGTCTAACAACATGATTTCCAGGACAGGGTTGCCGTACCACTCTGGTGCTGAACGCGTCCTTGTGGACCTACGAAGTTCAGTAGCAACTTGATCTGAAGTACCTTGATCATCATCATTATTTTCCTCTTCAGTTGGTGTAGGCATCACAGGAACATTTTCCTGAGCTGCACTACTTTCCCGTTCAAGAGGTAGTACTTCATCGAGTTCTACTTTCCTCCCACTTACTTCTTTCGAGAGAAACTCCTTTTCCAGAAAGGATCCGTTCTTGGCAACAAAGATCTTGCCCTCGGATGTTAAGTAGAAGGTATACCAATGGTTCCTTTAGGGTATCCTATGAAGACGCATTTTTCCGACTTGGGTTCGAGCTTTTCAGGTTGAAGTTTTTTGACATAAGCATCGCATCCCCAAACTTTTAGAAACGACAGCTTAGGTTTCTTCCCAAACCATAATTCATACGGTGTCGTCTCAACGGATTTAGACGGTGCCCTATTTAAAGTGAATGTAGCTGTCTCTAGAGCATATCCCCAAAATGATAGTGGTAAATCGGTAAGAGACATCATAGATCGCACCATATCCAATAGAGTGCGATTACGACGTTCGGACACACCATTTCGCTGAGGTGTTCCAGGCGGCGTGAGTTGTGAAACGATTCCACATTTTCTTAAGTGTGTACCAAATTCGTGAATTAAATATTCTCCTCCACGATCCGATCATAAGAATTTTATCTTTCGGTCACGTTGATTCTCTACTTCATTCTGAAATTCCTTGAACTTATCAAAGGTCTCAGACTTGTGTTTCATCAAGTAGACATACCCATATCTACTCAAGTCATCTATGAGAGTGAGAACATAACGATATCCTCCGCGAGCCTCAATACTCATTGGACCGCACACATCGGTATGTATGATTTCCAACAAGTTGGTTGCTCGCTCCATTGTTCCGGAGAACGGAGTCTTGGTCATTTTGCCCATGAGGCATGGTTCGCATGTGTAAAATGATTCATAATCGAGAGACTCTAAAAGTCCATCAGCATGGAGCTTCTTCATGCGCTTGACACCAATGTGACCAAGGCGGCAGTGCCACAAGTATGTGGGACTATCATTATCAACTTTACATCTTTTGGTATTCACGCTATGAATATGTGTAACACTACGTTCGAGATTCATTAAGAATAAACCATTGACCATCGGTGCATGACCATAAAACATATCTCTCATATAAATAGAACAACCATTATTCTCGGATTTAAATGAGTAGCCATCTCGTATCAAACGAGATCCAGATACAATGTTCATGCTCAAACTTGGCACCAAATAACAATTGTTAAGGTTCAAAACTAATCCCGTAGGTAAATGTAGAGGTAGCGTGCCGACGGCGATCACATCGACTCTGGAACCATTCCCGACGCGCATCGTCACCTCGTCCTTCGCCAGTCTCCGCTTATTCCGCAGCTCCTGCTGTGAGTTACAAATATGAGCAACGGCACCGGTATCAAATACCCAGGAGTTACTACGAGTACTGGTAAGGTACACATCAATTACATGTATATCAAATATACCTTTGGTGTTGCCGGCCTTCTTATCCGCTAAGTATTTGGGGCAGTTCCGCTTCCAGTGACCCTTCCCCTTGCAATAAAAGCACTCAGTCTCAGGCTTGGGTCCATTCTTTGACTTCTTCCCGGCAACTGGCTTACCGGGCGCAGCAACATCTCTGCCGTCCTTCTTGAAGTTCTTCTTACCCTTGCCCTTCTTGAACTTAGTGGTCTTTATTGACCATCAACACTTGATATTCTTTCTTGATTTCAACCTCTGCTGACTTCAGCATTGAAAATACTTCAGGAATGGTCTTCACCATCCCCTGCATATTGTAGTTCATCACCAAGCTCTTGTAGCTTGGTGGGAGCGACTAAAGGATTCTGTCAATGACCGCCTCATCCGGGAGGTTAATGTCCAGCTGGGACAGGTGGTTGTGCAACCCAGACATTTTGAGTATGTGCTCACTGACAGAACTATTTTCCTCCATCTTACAACTATAGAACTTGTCGGAGACTTCATATCTCTTGACCCGGGCATGAGCTTGGAAAACTAGTTTCAGCTCCTCGAACATCTCATATGCTCCGTGTTGCTCAAAACGCTTTTGGAGCCCCGGTTCTAAGCTGTAAAGCATGCCGCACTGAACGAGGGAGTAATCATCAGCACGAGACTGCCAAGCATTCATAATGTCTTGGTTCTCTGGGACGGGAGCGTCACCTAGCGGTCCTTCTAGGACATATTGTTTCCTGGCAGCTATGAGGATGATCCTCAGGTTTCGGACCCAGTCCGTATAGTTGCTGCCATCATCTTTCAGCTTGGTTTTCTCTAGGAACGCGTTGAAGTTCATGTTGACATGAGCATTGGCCATTTGATCTACAAGACATATTATGCAAAAAGTTTTAGACTAAGTTCATGATAATTAAGTTCATCTAATCAAATTATTTTAATGAACTCCCACTCAGATTAGACATCCCTCTAGTCATCTGAGTGTTACACGATCCGAGTTGACTAGGCCGTGTCCGATCATCACGTGAGACGGACTAGTCATCGTCGGTGAACATTCTCATGTCGATCGTATCTTCCATACGACTCGTGTTCGACCTTTCGGTCTCCGTGCTCCCAGGCCATGTCTGTACATTCTAGGCTCGTCAAGTTAACCCTAAGTGTTTTGCATGTGTAAAACTGTCTTACACCCGTTGTATGTGAACGTAAGGATCTATCACACCCGATCATCACGTGGTGCTTCGAAACGATGAACTTTAGCAACGGTGCACAGTTAGGGGAGAACACTTCTTGAAATTTTTGTAAGGGATCATCTTATTTACTACCGTCATTCTAAGTAAACAAGATGCATAAACATAATAAACATCACATGCAATTATATAATAGTGACATGATATGGCCAATATCATATAGCTCCTTCGATCTCCATCTTCGGGGCTCCATGATCATCTTCGTCACCGGCATGACACCATGATCTCCATCATCATGATCTCCATCATCGTGTCTTCATGAAGTTGTCACGCCAACGACTACTTCTACTTCTATGGCTAACGCGTTTAGCAATAAAGTAAAGTAATTTACATGGCGTTCTTCAATGACACGCAGGTCATACAAAAATAAAGACAACTCCTATGACTCATGCCGGTTGTCATACTCATCGACATGCAAGTCGTGATTCCTATTACAAGAACATGATCTCATACATCACAATATATCATTCATCATTCATCACAACTTCTGGCCATATCACATCACATGACAATTGCTGCGAAAACAAGTTAGACGTCCTCTAATTGTTGTTGCATCTTTTACGTGGCTGCAATTGGGTTCTAGCAAGAACGTTTTCTTACCTACGAATAACCACAACGTGATCTTGTCAACTTCTATTTACCCTTCATAAGGACCCTTTTCATCGAATCCGCTTCAACTAAAGTGGGAGAGACAGACACCCGCCAGCCACCTTATGCAACTAGTGCATGCTAGTCGGTGGAACCGGTCTCACGTAAGCGTACGTGTAAGGTTGGTCCGGGCCGCTTCATCCCACAATACCGCTGAAGCAAGATAAGACTAGTAGCGGCAAGCAAGTTGACAAGATCTACGCCCACAACTAAATTGTGTTCTACTCGTGCAATAGAGAACTACGCATAGACCTGGCTCATGATGCCACTGTTGGGGAACGTTGCAGAAAATTAAATTTTTTCCTACGGTTTCACCAAGATCCATCTATGAGTTCATCTAAGCAACGAGTCAAGGGAGTGAGTTTGCATCTACATACCACTTGTAGATCGCGTACGGAAGCATTAGATGGAGCGGTGATGATGGAGTCGTACTCGCCGTGATTCAGATCACCGGAGATCCTAGCACCGAACAGACGGCACCTCCGCGTTCAACACATGTACGGAGCGTGTGACGTCTCCTCCTTCTTGATCCAGCAAGGGGGAAGGAGAGGTTGATGATGATGGCTCCAACAGCAGCACAACGGCGTGGTGGTGGTGGAACAGCAGCACTCCGGCAGGGCTTCGCCAAGCACGTGACGGAGGAGGAAGAGGTGTAGCAGGGGGAGGGGGCGCCAGGACTTCAAGGTGCGGCTGCCCCTCTCCCCCCTCCCTTTATATAGGCCCCCAGGGGGGGCGCCGGCCCTGGGAGATTCAATCTCCCAAGGGGGCGGCGGCCAAGGGGGGAGGAGTGCCCCCCCCCCCACCCTAGGGTTTCAACCCTAGGCGCAGGGGGTGGGCCTAGGGGGGCGCACCGGCCCACTATGGGCTGGCTCCCCTCCCACTTCAGCCCATGGGGCCCTCCGGGATGGGTGGCCCCACCCGGTGGACCCCCGGGACCCTTCCGGTGGTCCTGGTACAATACCGGGTGACCCCGAAACTTTCACGATGGCCGAAATACCACTTCCTATATATAATTCTTTACCTCCGGACCATTCTGAAACTCCTCGTGACGTCCGGGATCTCATCCGGGACTCCGAACAACATTCGGTATACTGCATACTCATATTCATACAACCCTAGCGTCACCGAACCTTAAGTGTGTAGACCCTACGGGTTCGGGAGACACGTAGTCATGACCGAGACGGCTCTCGGGCAATAACCAACAGTGGGATCTGGATACCCATGTTGGCTCCCACATGCTCCTTGATGATCTCATCGGATGAACCACGATGTCAAGGATTAGAACAACCCCGTATACAATTCCCTTTGTCATTCGGTACGTTACATGCCCGAGACTCGATCGTCGGTATCCCAATACCTCGTTCAGTCTCGTTACCGGCAAGTCACTTTACTCGTACCGTAATGCATGATCCCGTGACCAAACACTTGGTCACTTTGAGCTCATTGTGATGATGCATTACCGAGTGGGCCCAGAGATACCTCTCCGTCATACGGAGTGACAAATCCCAGTCTCGATCCGTGTCAACCCAACAGACACTTTCGGAGATACCTGTAGTGCACCTTTATAGTCACCTAGTTACGTTGTGACGTTTGGTACACCCAAAGCACTCCTACGGTATCCGGGAGTTACACGATCTCATGGTCTAAGGAAGAGATACTTGACATTGAAAAAGCTCTAGCAAAACGAACTACACGATCTTGTGCTATGCTTAGGATTGGGTCTTGTCCATCACATCATTCCCCTAATGATGTGATCCCGTTGTCAATGACATCTAATGTCCATAGTCAGGAAACCATGACTATCTGTTGACCAACGAGCTAGTCAACTAGAGGCTCACTAGGGACATGTTATGGTCTATGTATTCACACGTGTATTACGATTTCCGGATAATACAATTATAGCATGAATAAAAGACAATTATCATGAACAAGGAAATATAATAATAATGCTTTTATTATTGCCTCTAGGGCATATTTCCAACATTTGCATCAGGGTGTTTATGGAGGGATTAGTCACGGGAAGTTGATTTTTACTCCCACTAGCAAAGTGGCCCGCTTGATGCGCGGGCTAGAAGCTGTGAAGTTCAATGCTGAGAAATTATTATTTGATTTGCCAATGAAAAATTGGACCCAAATGTAATGATATTTACAAATATAAGCATTGTGAACCTAGTTTTTTCTTAGGTATATATGGTATTTTATTTATATATAAATATATGTGTTATCCATTATCATTTACATGCTATTATGCATCTTAGACTACCTATTTTTATGAAAAAACTTGCCATCCAAATAATATCATTTTTGTGGCATTTTAATCATGTAGCTTTATTATCTATATTTTTAAACACAAATTTAATATTTCCCATGGTTTTCATGTAGGCCTACATAAATTTCTAATGTTTTGCAAGATTTACATATTAATTTTTATTTTTGTGAATTTTTACTGTAAGTGTTTTTTTAAGTTGGTACATAAAGCTATAGTGTATTTTTATACTATACATATCCATTAAAACTGTCATGGTAGGTCTTTGTTTTCATGATCATTTAATTCGGCCAAGTTAAGACAGATTTACTAAGCAGGACCAATGTGTTGGCTCATATTTCTTGTAATCAAAGTTTGATCTCACATACGCTAGTACCTGAGGCGAGAGCGAGAGAGAGGGAGTACGTGGGACAGGTTGCATATTAAGAAACAGTATAACGGAACGAGCTATGGCTGCTCACAGCGTTTTGACGTCGCTGCCGTCTGATTAGATCGATTGGCCATCGGCTGGTGTTTCTTGGGCTGCTGCTCCGTACACTTACCTAGGCCCATTGTGGTTAATCAGGCCTGGACTGGTCCATCGCCATCGTCTGCTCTTCTTGGGCTGCTGCTTTTTTTTTTGAGGGAAACTTGTAGCTTTCTTAAAGATAAATCCTAAGCACGCACGTCACGTCACGCTAGCAACGTGAACTAAGGAGTGAGGCGTGAGTGCGGCGATAGCGTGGACGAGCGCGTTTGATCCCGATACGTGGACCAATGAAACAAGTTGTTCGTGGTGGGGACATAGTGTAGGGCGGTATGTACACAGACGTAAATAAGCACGTACGGTGATTGAATGCGTAACATGGCCCACGGCATCCGTCCGCTGATAACGGGCATCCTATAACGTGTTCGGTTGGTACAGATAGATGCATGCGGTACAGGTTTTGTACATGGCAACGTTTTCCGTCGACATGACGACGTGCACTATGACGGGGAAGATATCTGCAACCGTTGGAGCAACCCCAGTATGCCACACCACCGCTCCGAAAGCTTGAACAAGCAAGAAAACCAACCGGGGACCGAAAAAACCAACTAGCTTGCAAGGAGGTGACGCCGCTGCAATTCCATCCATCAGGTGCGCCTTCAACACCGGCCAGGTGACCAGCATCTCTACCTTCTCCTACCCTCTGCTCAAGCCGAGCGGTTTAGCTACACTCTTACAACACGAGCCTCTGGTGGTGCTGACAAGAAGATGTATTGGAGCTTGCTTAGATGTATAGATCCGGCTAAGAGAACAATGATATTCCCTGATAAACAAGTTAGATCTATGACGGCAGCCGATGTAGAGTTAATTGCAGGCATAAAATCTG
Source organism: Triticum dicoccoides (assembly GCF_002162155.2). NCBI lineage: Eukaryota > Viridiplantae > Streptophyta > Magnoliopsida > Poales > Poaceae > Triticum > Triticum dicoccoides. The sequence continues at coordinate 811,980,260 of NC_041383.1, read as the reverse complement.
GTCCTAAGCCGATCCTAACAGTGGATAAATCCGATTGACTAGAGCTGCTTTGGAAAGTTCAACATCTGATTATAGTGTTCCACGCACGGATTCGGGCTCAATTACAGATAAAAGAACTCGTTCATGTAATCGCTAGCATAGATCAGCTTTTCGCCCATGTTTTTGATTGATCTACGTGCATCGATGCATGCATGGTGCTTTGTGTACTTTTGGCTGCTCCTACTCATTTCGTTGTGCATGTGACCTGATACTTTGTTTTCTTCATGGCACGATCAGGTGTTCTTTTTGGAGTGGATGGATTTCGGAGAAGCCAACGTCAAGGACAACGTTTGGCCATGGTTGTCAGCGTACACAACAGATGAGATGAGAGAATTATTCAAGTTAGCAAGAAGAATTTCAAGGCAAGAAGAATTTTCAATTATGTTCTCAATTCAAAATTTGGATGCAGTTTTGTTAGTACAAGGAAGCATGTGCATTATTACCACTCCTTATTAGATTAACTTCTTTTCTCTGGCAACATGCACAGACAAAAACCATTGCCTCTTATATGGCCATTCAGTAGGAACTGCATCCAGCGCTGCGTCAGGACAGTACACATTCAGTTGCTGCCGTCAGGATTGCTACCAAAGAATTTATCAGCACTGCAGTGTGCTCAAGCAATCGTGATGCAGTGCAGCATTTTGCCATCAACCACAAGCCACCTCGAGAGACTCTGTCACATGAATACCTTTAGAGATGCTCCCATCTTGTGCTCCAGATTTTCAGCAAACTTGACAATGGCTCCACCTCTCCGTACTCTGAATTCATAGGCATGCTCCTAGCTGCAGAGCACGAGCAGTCAAAAACGACTGTCCAATCCTCAAAAAAAAAAAACGACTGTCCACAAATCAAACACGCCTGCAGCAACAATTGTTGTCCCTGTCATGACTTCTGAAGGTTCTATCTTTGTTGGCCATTATATAATTCAACTTCTGTTGGCAAAAATTATTTGCATAAGTTACAAACGTTGAATATCCGGCTTTATTAATATTAACCTGAATTGCGCATGATGCAATCTAAACAAATGGTGACCGCCTAAGTTGATTGGCAGAAGCACGTCAAAGGAAACTGATATGCACTCCACATGCTGCATCAAGCTCCATGCCAAGCTCCTCTACAGCATTGAACATCACACGTATGTGCAAATACCTCCACCTTCTAAGAAATCGTGATCTGCATTTGTGTTATCTAACTATAATAGCTGCTGCATTATGACCAGCTCTCCAGATGCAAATGCCCACATCACAAACACTGGAGATTTTCGTTTTTTGAAACTGTC
>NC_041383.1:811972244-811978514 GCF_002162155.2 Triticum dicoccoides | reverse complement strand
GAGTTGTACAAGCTAGAACAGGCGAGAAGAAAGGAAGTCCCGCCACAAACCGGCGTGAACTTTGTCTTCCGCCTTTTTGAGGCGGTGAGTCCAGAGGGTGAGGTCCAAAATGATCCCCTTAAGTACATCAATGGGAGGGGTATCAACATTCCTAAAAGTTTTAGCATTACGAGCATCCCAAATCTTCCAAGTGATAAGGAACACCATGATAGGCCAAATGGACTCGGGGAGTCCTACATGAGTAGGGGAAGTCCAAAGGGGAAGAGCAAGGGAGAAAACCAATGGCATCCGAAATGGAGCGAGCTGCTGGGCAGTTGAAGAGATGAGAACGGTCCTCTGGCGCGACCCCACATCGAGGGCAGGATGGTGAGTCGATGATCGTCTTGCTGTGAAGGTTGGCCCTGATGTTTAGCCTGTCGATGTAGAAGAGCCAGCCGAAGACCCGCTCACCTGCACAAGGTTGGACTGTGCACATTCACTTGTCTAGTTTTCTGGTATTCATTCGCTTTCCAAACAGCACCTAATTTCCGTGCCTTTTTTATTCCAGCCCCTGATAACATAATACTTCCTCTCTTTTTTCAGACCACGTGTATCCAGAAAATTCAGACAATACAAAAACACCTGATGCCACACTGCCTGCACCTTCAAAAAGAACTTTGGTCCCGGACGAGGCCTCAGAGACAATGGCATGGCAGGAGCATGCCGAGTTCTTGATATGAAGGACAACAAACTGTATCCACAGGGAACTCCGCACTGGAGGAAAATCATGGGCCCAACTTTTGAGGTACAAACCATAGTGTGGCCTTCTCCATCTTCAGATTCCATACATGAATTATGCTCATGTGTAAGACATGCCCATTCCTTAAATCTGATTTTGGTTTACTGTCTGCTGATGGTTCCTGCAGGATGAAGTCCTTTATCAAAAACAAGCTGCCTAAGTGGGAGAGGATCAAATGGATGTTCCATAAGAAAAAACTGAAATTCAACCTGGAAGAATGCAAGAAGGTAAGTCAAACAACTGATACTCCCTCCGTCCTAAAATACTTGTCATCAAAATGGACAAAATTGGGTGTATCTAGAACTAAAATACATCTAGATGCATCCCTTTTTATTCATTTTGATGACAAGTATTTCCGGACGGAGGGAGTACTAAAAATGCATGCTTATTTATTTCTACCATGCATTTAGCAGATCAGTAAAAATGTGGATCTAATTCTGTCCGAAAATCTTGTCCCTTTTCCAGCCACCAGTTTATGATTCCACCAGTTGTCGACAAATGATGGTGTGCTTACGAGGTCGACATCACTGCAAAAACTCTATACATAATAGACCCCATGCTAGCATACTCACCAAGGAGTACAATAGAGAAGAAACACAAAGACACAAGCCTGCGCATTCTACGCGTCTTCTTTCAGTGCCTTCATGAGTGTTATCCAGATTGGGCATTTTGCTACTTCCCCAAGGACTTTAGAAGTATAACAATGCCTGGCATCAGAACTGCACCATGTAAGTTGCCCAAAACAGAACTTATGAACCTCAAAATTTTGATACATTCATCTGTGTGCAAAGAACTGATGATTTAGTACCTACTAAAAATATTCAGTTCTGAGCATGCTACTCTACTCCTACATCAGAGAGTTCGATAGTCTGAAGCTGATAACACTGCCAACCCCAGTAAGTTGGCAAACCTTTTCATTACTATTGAGATCACAAACATACGGTTACTAATAGACATGCTCCCTGCAGGGTTTGATTTCATACCTAAGATCCAGATGGCGTACGAGATATGAAAGGCAACAAGGCCGACTTCCTATTATATGTATGATAAGCGACACTTGTAGAAGCGGTCGCTGGCGAACTGGCCACGCAGTCCGGGCAATGGATTGAAGGCAGGGCCACCGGATCTGCATCTTGGTTGGCGTTCGCCATGAACTGCAACTAGGGTTCCTCGCTCGATTTGGGGGGAGTGAGTAAACATGGCTGTGCGGGATAGCGAAATCCTCCGTTTCCTACCATCTAATTCTGTCGAGTAAACATGGCTGTGCAGGAGTACGTAATAACTGTCCTTGGTGGTACCATCAAACGGGGCTGCCGCTCGTAAACGGCGAGACTAACGTCACTTAATTGCTCCGTCACAACCCAAACGTCCGTCCAGTGACGACCTCGGTATATACGCTCCCATTGGATAGGCTTTACTACTGCATACAGCTGCTCTACCACGTACGGCCCACATCCCGATAAGTATTCAACGATTCACGATACCACGAGCGTGCGCGCTCGTCCGCGCCCAGCAATATTCGCGTGAACTAAACGTTTGTTAGTTTTTTGTTTTTGAACTGCATGTAAAATAGTAATAACGTATGTACAGGCTAAGGGCTAAGGACAGCTGAAGTTTTTTTTCTTTTTAAGATGGAGCGCTCTTAGATCTAATCCGTTAATTACGTCTTTTGAGTTATGGGTCCACCAAATCAACGACCAAATGTTTCTAATTATTGTGGTACTTTTTAGCTTATTTTTTTTCTGATTAAGCCATCAAGTAGAAACATTATTGACACTACTTTCCTACAAAAATATTGTCCACCCTACTATGTACAGAATGTTATTAGTTTCATGGGACCCATCAATCAGATCCTTCACATTCCCCTTTTGAAGTCTTCTCATCTTCTCAGTGGCTCATAGCCATTAATGCGGCCATCGAAACTCCTCCGGTTTTCCTTCTTGGTGGCTCCTTTTGCACACACTCTGTAGCTTGGGTTGGATGTACGGGCGTGTACTACCACAGGTTGGCCTTCTATGTCAACAGGTTGGCAGATGCCCAGGCGTCCTGTTTCTAAGGTTTGGGCGAGGCTAAGCAATATGCTTGTGTTATGCGCCAGGCTAAGCAAGACGTTCGGTTCACCATACGGCCGCCTCCTCCTTCCTCCATAAAAAAGTTAGGGTTTCTGCCTTTCGTCGCCGCCGCCGCAGGTCCGCCTCCTCTCCGGTGACCCTAGGGCCATGGGAGCGCGGTGGATCTCGGCAAGGGCCGGCGGGAGGGCTCCGTTTTTAGTCGTTTCTTTCAGTTTTGCTAGGGTTTGTGTCCTGCTCAGGGAGACGAGACGGCAGCAGCTCCCTGAAGATGGAATAAAGGTCTCCCTGCCTAGTCTCCGTTCCGGCGGCGCGTCTAGCACCGTTGGTGGGCGTGTGGAGGTGTGTCTCCGGCGGATCTATCTTTGGTGGATTTGCTCGGATCTCGTCGTTGTTCGTCTACGTTCGCGTGTCTTCGGATTGGATCTTTCTGATCTACGTTATTCTTCATCTGCGGCGGTTGCTGTTCTGGTGCGCTGGTCCTACGGGGCCTTAGCACGACGACTTCCCAACTGTCTACTACAACAAATTGTGCCCGACTCTGGCGACGGAGGGGTGATGACAGCGGCGCGCCTTCGGCTCGCTTCAGTGCTGGTAGTCGTCGCTAGGTGGTCTATGGATCTGGATGTAATTTTTATTATTTCTGGTATTCGTTGTACTGCCATGATTGAAGATGAAGAGATTGGAAATTTTCTCGCAAAAAAAAAAACATGTTTGCTCCTTGGGCGGCTCATCAATATCCTTGGCCGGTCAAAGACGGCTGAGGGGTAGCTGCTGTTAGATTTGAATGGGAAACATCATTGTATATTTTTGGAAATGATGTTATGTCCTAATGTAAATATTCAATCTTATTTTGTTTGCTAGGGTTTCTTCCTCTCGCCGGCGCCGCTGCAGGTCCGCCTCGTCTCCGGTGGCCCTAGGGCCATGGGGGCGCGGTGGATCCTGCCAAGGGCCGGCGGGAGGGCTCCGTTTTCAGTCGTTTTTTTTCTGTCTTGTTAGGGTTTGTGTCATGCTCAGGAAGGCGAGACGGCGGCGGCTCCCTGAAGATGGAATAAAGGTCTTCCCGCCTAGCCCCCGTTCCGGCGGTGCATCTAGCATCGTTGGTGGGCGTGTGGAGGTGTGTCTCCGGCGGATCTATCTTTGGTGGATTTGCTCGGATCTCGTCGTTGTTCGTCTACGTTCGTGTGTCTTCGGGTTGAATCCTTCCAACCTACGTTATTCTTCTTCGGCGGCGGTTGCTGTTCTGGTGCGCTGGTCCTATGGGGCCTTAGCACGACGACTTTCCGACTGTCTACTACAACAAATTGTGCCCGACTCCGGCGATGGAGGGGTGATGACGGTGGCGCGCCTTCGGCTCGCTTCAGTGCTTGTAGTCGTCGCTAGGTGGTCTACGGATCTGGATGTAATTTTTATTTCTGGTATTCGTTGTACTGCCATGATTGAAGATAAATAGATTGGAAGTTTTTCGCAAAAAATAAATAAATTATTTCTGATTCATAAGTTAATGGCACATCAACCATATATAATCTTTGAGAATATCTCATTGTATCATGAAACATTTAGTATATATGTATTCTAGAAAACAAGAAGGAAAATTAACTTTTTCATTGACAACTACTCCCTCTGTAAACTAATATAAGAGCGTTTACATAACTAAAATAGTGATCTAAATGCTCTTATATTAGTTTACGGAGGGAGTAATAAGTATAGACTGTTTAGATTAGTCTTGTATATAGAAATAGTATAATTATGTTTATTACGAAATGTTGTTTACAAAAATATATTTTGGTCACATATATTTATGTAATGGCAAATAGTAAAAGTTGCACATTGAAGACATGCAAAGTACAATTCTATCTTTAGCATAACAGGAAGTATACGGTGAAATAACTTTTATATATTTACTGCATGATAAAATACAATAAATTGAAACTGCAAACATTTTTGTTACACTAAGTAAACCGCAGCAAGGATAAGTACATGATTTAAGTAAACTACTACAAGCACAGGCGGAGGACCCGGTAGGGCGAGGTCGGGCGCCCGCCCTACCTTGATTACTAGTACGATGCATCGATGCGTACACTGATAATCCGGCATCCTCGTGCATGCATCTCTAGTTTTTCTTTTCAGAACAGAAAAAGGAGGGCATGTTGTATGGAGCTCGAATGCTCCAATGTGAGCTTCGCCTGTCGCCTGCCTAATCGGCTGCTCACGTGCTACCGTCTTGGCCCTGCTGCCATCCTTTGCGAGTCTCGGCCGCCGAGCTGCATCCGCCTGCCGCCATTCACAGCCGCGCGGTTGCACAGTTCTCTGTTTGGCTGCCTCGTCTTTTGGTAAATTTTCTTTCATGCTTGGTAATTTTCTTACAATGCATTACCGGTTGGTAATTTTATACTTCCTCCGTCCCATAATATAAGAACGTTTTTTACACTAATGTAGTGTAAAAACCGTTGTTATATTATGGGACGGAGGGAGTAGAGACGACCATGAGGGGATATTAGAACCGCTGCTTGGCTCCAGGTTTTGGGTGAAGTATAGCTAGCTTATGCATGAGCTTATCTTCTTAAGTGAAATTTCGTACTCGGTAATTTTGTCAGAACTCCCCATGCCTTGAACTTAATTTTAATTGAAGAAAATGGTTGTGTGTGCAATCCCGATGTATGTATTCCTATATGTATTGTTGAAATATAAATTGAAGCATTTATATATGCAATTCATTCATGTTTGATTGTTAAGCATTGAGTTCAAAATATAGATTTTTTAAAAGAAATTGAGCATTTTTTGTAATTTTTTTGTAGATGGTAATTTTTGTGAATTTTTTAAGGCATTTTTATAAATGGCAAAGTTATTCCATGTTGCCAAATTTATTTTTTTGCCCCGGGTTGCTCAATCCGACTCCGCCACTCTCACCACGCGAGCGAGCAACCAACCCTCGCAATAGTGGCCACTATGGACGGCCGTCGCTCCTGCAAACAACCAGAATAGTGGAGGCTAGACAAGGCCCAACCATGGGCGCACGCGTCAGGTGAGCAGCAGCGGTGCGGTGAAATTGCTAGTGGCTGGTGTTGGGTGGCGTGTTGGAGTGACGGTTGTCGATGCAAGGTTTGCCCCACCTTAATTTTCTTTCGTCCTCCGCCACTGACTACAAGGATCTAAATAAGTACTAATTTCTGAGCCCAGGCTCATCTACACCTGGTCAGGAAAAAGTTTACAAAAAATTAAAAAAATTGAAAAATCCTCTATAAAATTTTTTACTGTTCATGTATTGTTTGGACCCATCGAGCATAGTAAAATGGCACCCCGGTTTTGAAATTATATAGTACACAAATACTATTGTACAAATGAGAGCACATTTTTACTACTCATGCACTCTGCTGATTCTGCCAGCTCGTATAGAAAGACAACTAATTGGTCAACTCAAAC
>NC_041383.1:811970157-811972046 GCF_002162155.2 Triticum dicoccoides | reverse complement strand
AAAACAAAAAAAACATTGAATGGTAGAGTAGTGGATAAGCTATTCATGGGTGGTGGATAAGCTCTTGCAATATTTATCCCATGCTAATCATGTGCTTGAGATTTTCACTGGAGAGGTTAATGATAGAAAAAAGTTGAGAAGACTTCATACATGGAAGATTTTACATGCTAAAACATCACAAACATTTTGGCTTTATTAATTGGTTGAGAAGGACATGCGGGCATAATAGGCTAACAACAACAATTACTCATTATGAAATACATATATAACCTCTTCAAATCTTTGAACATATTAATAGTATGCGTGATAGGATCATGAAGCTAGATTCATGGAGGGCATATATTTTCTTGGGCAAACAATTCATCTATGATAGTATTGTATTGTACCACTAACCTTGAGGGACGTTGGCTCGCCGTCTATGATTCCTTGGGGCGTTTGCTCAGTAGAACAAAAGACTTGTCAATCTTGTTTCTATTGCTGACGGAAGTGTGAAGTTCAATCTCTGATCCTGTCCATATCACGACCCATATTCAAGCAGTACTTTTGAAAAGCCTCATATTTATTATTTGCAGAAACACATGGCAGAAAGATTATAGCTCGCTGCAGTCATCTTTTCCTAAATTTCCTAAAACCAATATATGTATGTTCGAAGAAACATTAGTAATTGGACAGGTCAATTAACAATATGATATATTTCGACAGCTTATTTTAGGGCCATTGTTTATGGGATTGCAGTCATCTTAAAAAAATGCAAGGTTACATTCAAGATAGTATTGTTTTCACTACATTGTGACATGATATAAGACGGCAAAAGGGCACTGCATTTATGAGATGAGCTAATTAGCAAGATATCAACCTGTTTGCTACATGAAGCAACTAAATAACTCATGTGGTATAATTCTTTCCTTATTTCACATTTTCCATAGCACTTCTCGCGTAGTTAACAAAAAGTGTATATCAAATATAATATTTTGTTACTATACTTGGTCAAGTTCAATAGAAAAATTACAATCTTCCATCAAGGCCTTTGCAACTTATGGACAAATGAGATCACATATTTCACCATTCCCATCAAAAGTAAAAGAAAGCCCAATCAAGAAATAACTTGTAAGATTTGCTGATAGCCTTTAGCGCGAGCTGTTCTGGCTGTTTTCTGGAACGGCCCAGCCACCTCTTGTCGTCCAGCAAGTTGACCACGTCTATCACTATCCGCACGGACATAGCTCCAGCATAATCATGCATGGAAATTGTATGTGGTACTACAGAAAAATAGGGGGAGCAGTCAACTGAAAAATATTCTACCTGTCATATGCCTAGCTATGAGTTGCCTAGATGAGGGAAGGGGCTGATTATTACTATCATGAGCACCTGCAAATTTATCAGAACTAATCTCGCAATAAATCATGGCTCCAAAGAATCTCTGGATATAATTTCCAAGATGAGCAGCCCTTCTTTGTTTACTTTTGCTTGTTGCTGACAGAGTGAACGTGGTTTCTTGATAGGATCTGTGTGCACTTAACGAAACAAAGTTGATTAACTTAATTTTTTGATCAAACTTGCCGATCTGATGGATCTGCTCGCACCATGCGGCCATTTCCATTGAGCGGTATCCTTGAACGGATGATAGATCAAATCGTCGTGTTCTAGGCAATCCACAGAACATGGAACACCATTGCTGCATGCCACGCTTAGTCCTCAATCCAGCAGTCTCCATGGATCTGAACCAGTCTACGGTCAAAAGCATATAGGATCTGTATTCACATGCATGCTTTCTACGTGTGTTTCTTTGGGGAGAAATCAATCAGCCTGTACGTAGGTACTGATGGCGGCGGCATGAGGGAGAAAGAGATCGAGGAGAGGGTTCTTTTTCTTGCGGCTAGGGCGTACTG
>NC_041383.1:811955367-811970004 GCF_002162155.2 Triticum dicoccoides | reverse complement strand
CCATTTTGTTTTTTGGTGCGATCCTACCTTACGTGTTAGCTATCAGGATTAATGAAATTGGTCGGTTGAGATTTATTGATTAAAAATTAAGGAAAAAATTTAACGTCTAGATGTTTCTAATTATTGTGGGATTTTCTAGTATATTTTCTTTTTTCTGGTTACCCGTCAATTTCTTTTTATATATAATAGATAGATTTCTTTTTATATATAATAGATAGATTTCATTTTATATATAATAGATAGATAGATTCCTTTTTTGGTATATGGTGGGAATTAGAGCAACTCTAGCAGACCCCGCATCCGCCCCCGACCCGCAAAATAACCGCCAAAATGCGGGTACGGGCCGGAAAGTCTGCCCGACCAGACCCCGCATCCCGCCCCGGCCCGCAAAAATTTTTAGGGGGCGCAGCAAATTTCCGGACCCAACCTGGGAAAACGCGGGTTTCTCCCTCGCGGCTGCGGTGCCCTGCATCACAATGAAGCAGTTGGCAGGAGGGACATTTCAGCCCGCGCTCTTTTCCCCCTTCCTTCCGCCGCCGCCCGCCCTTGCTTCCGCCCAACCCACCGGCGACGATTCCGGCCATATCCGCGGGAGGAATCGCTCCGCGGGACCGTCCCACACCCTCCAGCGCCGAGCCGCTGCACCGCCCCTCCGGATCCGGCGAGAAGAGCCGCCCCCTGTCGCCGTCGCCACTTGGATCGACCACCGCCGAGCGCACCACCCTCGTCGCCGCCCCCCGATCACTCCCCATCGGTTAGTCCCTTTTTTGATTTTCGCGATCTGTGTAGTAGATTGACTCGCCGGCACACTCAATGACATCAATGTGTTGCAACGCTCTCATTTGTTTGCTAGGCTTGCTAGTGGTGATGCTCCTACTTGCAACTACACTATCAATGGGCATGAATACACAAAGGGGTACTATCTTGCAGATGGTATATATCCCCCTTGGTGCACATTTGTCAAGAGCATCAAAGAACCCAAAACAAAAAAACAATGTGAATTTGCAAGGGTGCAAGAGGCAGCCCGAAAAGACATTGGAAGAGTATTCGGTACTTTGCAATCTAGGTTTTGTTGGAAATATGCCCTAGAGGCAATAATAAAATGGTTATTATTATATTTCTTTGTTCATGATAATTGTCTGTTATTCATGCTATAATTGTGTTATCCGAAAATCGTAATACACGTGTGAATACATAGACCACAACATGTCCCTAGTGAGCCTCTAGTTGACTAGCTCGTTGATCAACAGATAGTCATGGTTTCCTGACTATGGACATTGGATGTCATTGATAACGGGTTCACATCATTAGGAGAATGATGTGATGGACAAGACCCAATCCTAAGCATAGATCAAAGATCGTGTAGTTCGTTTAGCTAGAGCTTTTCCAAATGTCAAGTATCATTTCCTTAGACCATGAGATTGTGCAACTCCCGTATACCGTAGGAGTGCTTTGGGTGTGCCAAACGTCACAACGTAACTGGGTGACTATAAAGGTGCACTACGGGTATCTCCGAAAGTGTCTATTGGGTTGGCACGAATAGAGACTGGGATTTGTCACTCCGTATGACGGAGAGGTATCTCTGGGCCCACTCGGTAATGCATCATCATAATGAGCTTAATGTGACCAAGTGTCTGGTCACGGGATCATGCATTACGGTACGAGTAAAGTGACTTGCCGGTAACGAGATTAAACGAGGTATTGGGATACGACGATCGAATCTCGGGCATGTAACGTATCGATTGACAAAGGGAATTGTATACGGGATTGCTTGAGTCCTCGACATCGTGGTTCATCTGATGAGATCATCGAGGAGCATGTGGGAGCCAACATGGGTATCCAGATCCCGCTGTTGGTTATTGACCGAAGAGGCGTCTTGGTCATGTCTGCATGTCTCCTGAACCCGTAGGGTCTACACACTTAAGGTTCGGTGACGCTAGGGTTGTAGAGATATAAGTATGCAGTAAACCGAAAGTTGTTCGGAGTCCCGGATGAGATCTCGGACGTCACGAGGAGTTCCGGAATGGTCCGGAAGTAAAGAATTATATATAGGAAGTCAGGTTTCGACCATCGGATTTACACACGCATAAACACTTAGGTTAACTTGACGAGCCTAGCATGTACAGACATGGCCTCGGAACACAAGAGACCGAAAGGTCGAACATGAGTCGTATGGAAGATACGATCAACATGGAGATGTTCACCGATGATGACTAGTCCGTCTCACGTGATGATCGGACACGGCCTAGTCGACTCGGATCATGTATCACTTAGATGACTAGAGGGATGTCTAATCTGAGTGGGAGTTCATTGAATAATTTGATTAGATGAACTTAATTATCATGAACTTAGTCTAAAATCTTTACAATATGTCTTGTAGATCAAATGGCCCATGTTACCCTCAACTTCAACGCGTTCCTAGAGAAAACCAAGCTGAAAGATGACGGCAGCAACTATACGGACTGGGTCCGGAACCTGAGGATCATCCTCATAGCTGCCAAGAAAGATTATGTCCTAGAAGCACAGCTAGGTAAAGCACCCATCCCAGAGAACCAAGACGTTATGAACGCTTGGCAGTCTCGTGCTGATGATTACTCCCTCGTTCAGTGCGGCATGCTTTACAGCTTAGAACCGGGGCTTCAAAAGCGTTTTGAGCAACACGGAGCATATGAGATGTTCGAAGAGCTGAAAATGGTTTTCGAAGCTCATGCCCGGGTCGAGAGATATGAAGTCTCCGACAAGTTCTTCAGCTGTAAGATGGAGGAAAATAGTTCTGTCAGTGAGCACATACTCAAGATGTCTGGGTTGCACAACCGCTTGACTTAGCTGGGAGTTAATCTCCTGGATGACGCGGTTATTGACAGAATCCTCCAGTCACTTCCACCGAGCTACAAGAGCTTTGTGATGAACTTCAATATGCAGGGGATGGAAAAGACCATTCCTGAGGTATATTCAATGCTGAAAGCAGCGGAGGTAGAGATCAATAAAGAACATCAAGTGTTGATGGTGAATAAAACCACTAAGTTCAAGAAAGGCAAGGGTAAGAAGAACTTCAAGAAGGACGGCAAGGGAGTTGCCGCGCCCGGTAAGCCAGTTGCCGGGAAGAAGTCAAAGAATGGACCCAAGCCTGAGACTGAGTGCTTTTATTGCAAGGGAAGTGGTCACTAGGAGCGGAACTGCCCCAAGTACTTAGCGGACAAGAAGGCCGGCAACACTAAAGGTATATGTGATATACATGTAATTGATGTGTACCTTACCAGTACTCGTAGTAGCTTCTGGGTATTTGATACCGGTGCGGTTGCTCATATTTGTAACTCAAAGGAGGAACTGCGGAATAAACGGAGACTGGCGAAGGACGAGGTGACGATGCGCGTCGGGAATGGTTCCAAGGTCGATGTGATCGCCGTCGGCACGCTACCTCTACATTTACCTATGGGATTAGTTTTAAACCTCAATAAATGTTATTTAGTGCCAAGTTTGAGCATGAACATTGTATCTGGATCTCGTTTAATACGAGATGGCTACTCATTTAAATCCGAGAATAATGGTTGTTCTATTTATATGAGAGATATGTTTTATGGTCATGCCTCGATGGTCAATGGTTTATTTTTAATGAATCTTGAACGTGATGTTACACATATTCATAGTGTGAATACCAAAAAGATGTAAAGTTGATAACGATAGTCCCACATACTTGTGGCAATGCCGCCTTGGTCACATTGGTGTCAAGCGCATGAAGAAGCTCCATGCTGATAGATTTTTATGAATCATTTGACACATGCGAACCATGCCTTGTGGGCAAAATGACCAAGACTCCGTTCACCGGAACAATGGAGCGAGCAACCAACTTATTGGAAATGATACATACTGATGTGTGCGGTCCAATGAGCGTTGAGGCTCGCGGAGGATATCGTTATGTTCTCACTCTCACTGACGACTTGAGTAGATATGGGTATGTCTACTTGATGAAACACAAGTCTGAGACCTTTGAAAAGTTCAAGGAATTTCAGAATGAGGTAGAGAATCAACGTGACCGAAAGATAAAGTTCCTACGATCAGATCGTGGAGGAGAATATTTAAGTCACGAATTTGGTACGCACTTAAGGAAATGTGGAATCGTTTCACGACTCACGCCGCCTGGAACACCTCAGCGTAACGGTGTGTCCGAACATCGTAATCGCACTTTATTGGATATGGTGCGATCTATGATGTCTCTTACCGATTTACCGCTATCTTTTCGGGGATACGCTCTAGAGACAGCTACATTCACTTTAAATAGGGCAACTCTAAATCCGTTGAGACGACACCGTATGAATTATGGTTTGGGAAGAAACCTAAGTTGTCGTTTCTAAAAGTTTGGGGATGCGATGCTTATGTCAAGAAACTTCAACCTGAAAAGCTCGAACCCAAGTCGGAAAAATGCGTCTTCATAGGATACCCTAAGGAAACCATTGGGTATACCTTCTACCTCAGATCCGAAGGCAAGATCTTTGTTGCCAAGAACGGGTCCTTTCTGGAGAAAGAGTTTCTCTCGAGAGAAATAAGTGGGAGGAAAGTGGAACTTGATGAAGTACTACCTCTTGAACCGGTGAGTAGCGCAGCTCGGGAAGATGTTCCTGTGGTGTCAGCACCAACTGAAGAGGAAGTTAATGATGATGATCAAGGTACTTCGGATCAAGTTACTACTGAACTTCGTAGGTCCACGAGGACACGTTCCACACCAGAGTGGTATGTCAATCCTCTCCTGGAAATCATGTTGTTAGACAATGGTGAACCTTCAAACTATGAAGAAGCGATGGCGGGCCCATATTTCAACAAATGGCTTGAATCCATGCAATCCGAGATAGGATCCATGTATGAAAACAAAGTATGGACTTTGACAGACTTGCCTGATGATCGGCGAGCGATAGAAAACAAATGGATCTTTAAGAAGAAGACGGACGCGGATGGTAATGTTACCATCTATAAAGCTCGACTTGTCGCTAAGGGTTATCGGCAAGTTCAAGGGGTTGACTACGATGAGACATTCTCTCCCGTAGCGAAACTAAAGTCCATCCAAATCATGTTAGCAATTGCCGCATACTATGATTATGAGATATGGCAAATGGACGTCAAAACGGCATTCCTTAATGGTCATCTTAAGGAAGAACTGTATATGATGCAGCCGGAAGGTTTTGTCGACCCTGAGAATGCTAACAAGGTATGCAAGCTCCAGCGATCCATTTATGGGCTGGTGCAAGCATCTCGGAGTTGGAACATTCACTTTGATGAGATGATCAAAGCGTTTGGGTTTATGCAGACTTATGGAGAATCCTGCGTTTACAAGAAAGTGAGTGGGAGCTCTGTATCATTTCTCATATTATATGTAGATGACATACTTTTGATGGGAAATGATATAGAACTTTTGGACAACATTAAGGCCTACTTGAATAAGTGTTTTTCAATGAAGGACCTTTTAGAAGTTGCTTACATACTAGGCATCAAGATCTATAGGGATAGATCGAGACGCCTCATAGGTCTTTCACAAAGCACATACCTTGATAAGATATTGAAGAAGTTCAATATGGATCAGTCTAAGAAGGGGTTCTTGCCTGTGTTGCAAGGTGTGAAATTGAGCTCAGCTCAATGCTCGACCATGGCAAAAGATATAGAAGAGATGAGTGTCATCCCCTATGCCTCAGCCACAGGGTCTATTATGTATGACATGCTGTGTACCAACCCTGATGTAAGCCTTGCCGTAAGTTTGGTAGGAAAGTACCAAAGTAATCCCGGCAAGGAACACTGGACAGCGGTCAAGAATATCCTGAAGTACCTGAAGAGGACTAAGGATATGTTTCTCGTTTTTGGAGGTGACGAAGAGCTCGTCGTAAAGGGTTACGTCGACACTAGCTTCGACACAGATCTGGATGACTCTAAGTCACAAACCGTATACGTGTATATTTTGAATGGTGGGCCAGTAAGCTGGTGCAGTTGCAAGCAAAGCATCGTGACGGGATCTACATGTGAAGCAGAGTACATGGCAGCCTCGGAGGCAGCGCATGAAGCAATCTGGGTGAAGGAGTTCATCACCGACCTAGGAGTCATACCCAATGCGTCGGGGCCGATCAAACTCTTCTGTGACAACACTAGAGCTATTGCACTTGCCAAGGAGCCCAGGTTTCACAAGAAGACCAGGCACATCAAGCGTCGCTTCAACTCCATTCGTGAAAATGTTCAAGATGGAGACATAGATATTTATAAAGTACACACGGACCTGAATGTAGCAGATTCGTTGACTAAACCTCTCCCTAGAGCAAAACATGATCAACACCAGAATTCCATGGGTGTTCGATTCATCACGATGTAACTAGATGATTGACTCTAGTGCAAGTGGGAGACTGTTGTAAATATGCCCTAGAGGCAATAATAAAATGGTTATTATTATATTTCTTTGTTCATGATAATTGTCTGTTATTCATGCTATAATTGTGTTATCCAGAAATCGTAATACACGTGTGAATACATAGACCACAATATGTCCCTAGTGAGCCTCTAGTTGACTAGCTCGTTGATCAACAGATAGTCATGATTTCCTGACTATGGACAATTGATGTCATTGATAACGGGATCACATCATTAGGAGAATGATGTGATGGACAAGACCCAATCCTAAGCATAGCTCAAAGATCGTGTAGTTCGTTTAGCTAGAGCTTTTCCAAATGTCAAGTATCATTTCCTTAGACCATGAGATTGTGCAACTCCCGGATACCGTAGGAGTGCTTTGGGTGTGCCAAACGTCACAACGTAACTGGGTGACTATAAAGGTGCAGTACGGGTATCTCTGAAAGTGTCTGTTGGGTTGGCACGAATCGAGACTGGGATTTGTCATTCCGTATGACGGAGAGGTATCTCTGGGCCCACTCGGTAATGCATCATCATAATGAGCTCAATGTGACCAAGTGTCTGGTCACGGGATCATGCATTACGGTACGAGTAAAGTGACTTGCCGGTAACTAGATTAAACGAGGTATTGGGATAGCGACGATCGAATCTCGGGCATGTAACGTACCGATTGACAAAGGGAATTGTATACGGGATTGCTTGAGTCCTCGACATCGTGGTTCATCCGATGAGATCATCGAGGAGCATGTGGGAGCCAACATGGGTATCCAGATCCTGCTATTGGTTATTAACCGGAGAGGTGTCTCGGTCATGTCTACATGTCTCCCAAACCCGTAGGGTCTACACACTTAAGGTTCGGTGACGCTAGGGTTGTAGAGATATAAGTATGCAGTAAACCGAAAGTTGTTCGGAGTCCCGGAAGAGATCCCAGACGTCACGAGGAGTTCGGAATGGTCCGGAGGTAAAGAATTATATATAGGAAGTCAGGTTTCGGCCATCGGGAAAGTTTCGGGTGTCACCGGTATTGTACCGGGACCACCGGAAGGGTCCCGGGGGTCCATCGGGTGGGGCCACCTATCCCGGAGGGCCCCATGGGCTGAAGTGGGAGGGGAACCAGCCCCTGGTGGGCTGGTGCGCCCCCCTCGCCCCCCTGCACCCAGGGTTGGGAAACCCTAGGGGTGGGGGCGCCTCCACCTGGCTTGGGAGGCAAGTTTCCCCCTGGCCTCCGCCTCCCCTTGGAGATCCCATCTCCTAGGGCACGCGCCCCCCCTAGGGGGCCTATATAAAGAGGGGGGAGGGAGGGCAGCCGCACCCACGCTCTTGGCGCCTCCCTCTCCCCTTGCTACACCTCTCCCTCTCGCAGAAGCTTGGCGAAGCCCTGCCGAGATCACTGCTGCATCCACCACCACGCCGTCGTGCTGTTGGATCTTCATCAACCTCTCCTTCCCCCTTGAAGGATCAAGAAGGAGGAGACGTCTTCCTCAACCGTACGTGTGTTGAACGCGGAGGTGTCGTCCGTTCGGCGCTAGGATCTCCGGTGATTTGGATCACGACGAGTACGACTCCCTCAACCCCATTCTCTTGAACGCTTCCGCTCGCGATCTACAAGGGTATGTAGATGCACTCCTCTCTCTCGTAGCTAGATGAACTCATAGATTTATCTTGGTGAAAGCGTAGAAAAATTTTATTTTCTGCAACGTTACCCAACAGTGGTATCAGAGCCAGGTTTATGCGTAGTTTTCTTTGCATGAGTAGAACAAAAATTTGTTGTGGACGTAGATGTTGTCAACTTTCTTGCCATTACTAGTCTTATTTTGCTTCAGCGGTATTGTGGGATGAAGTGGCCCGGACCGACCTTACACGTATGCTTACGTGAGACAGGTTCCACCGACTGACATGCACTAGTTGCATAAGGTGGCTAGCGGGTGTCTGTCTATCCCACTTTACTTGGAGTGGATTCGATGAAAAGGGTCCTTATGAAGGTTAAATAGAAGTTGGAAAATCACGTTGTGGCTTTTACGTAGATAAGAAAACATTCTTTCTAGAACCCTATTGCAGCCACGTAAAACATGCAACAACAATTAGAGGACGTCTAACTTGTTTTTGCAGCATGTGATTGTGATGTGATATGGCCAAAAGTTGTGATGAATGATGAATGATATATATGTGCTGTATGAGATCATGTTCTTGTAATAGGAATCACGACTTGCATGTCGATGAGTATGAAAACCGGCAGGAGCCATAGGAGTTGTCTTAATTATTGTATGACCTGTGTGTCAATGATTTAACACCATGAAATTACTTTACTTTATTGCTAAACCGTTAGCCATAGTAGTAGAAGTAATAGTTGGCGAGCAATCCCATGGAGACACGATGATGGAGATCATGATGATGGAGATCATGGTGTCATGCCGGTGACGAAGATGATCATGGAGCCCCTAAGATGGAGATCAAAGGAGCTATATGATATTGGCCATATCATGTCACTACTATTTGATTGCATGTGATGCTTATCATGTTTTTGCATCTTGTTTACTTAGAACGTCAGTAGTAAATAAGATGATCCCTCATAATAATTTCAAGAAAGTGTTCCCCCTAACTGTGCGCCGTTGCGAAAGTTCTTTGTTTCGAAGCACCACGTGATGATCGGGTGTGATAGATTCTAACATTCACATACAACAGGTGTAAGACAGATTTAGACACGCATAAACACTTAGGTTAACTTGACGAGCCTAGCATGTACAGACATGGCCTCGGAACACAAGAGACCAAAAGGTCGAACATGAGTCGTATGGAAGATACGATCAACATGGAGATGTTCACCGATGATGACTAGTCCGTCTCACGTGATGATCGGACACGGCCTAGTCGACTCGGATCATGTATCACTTAGATGACTAGAGGGATGTCTAATCTGAGTGGGAGTTCATTGAATAATTTGATTAGATGAACTTAATTATCATGAACTTAGTCTAAAATCTTTACAATATGTCTTGTAGATCAAATGGCCCATGTTACCCTCAACTTCAACGCGTTCCTAGAGAAAACCAAGCTGAAAGATGACGGCATCAACTATACGAACTGGGTCCGGAACCTGAGGATCATCCTCATAGCTGCCAAGAAAGATTATGTCCTAGAAGCACAGCTAGGAAAAGCACCCATCCCAGAGAACCAAGACGTTATGAACGCTTGGCAGTCTCGTGCTGATGATTACTCCCTCGTTCAGTGCGTCATGCTTTACAGCTTAGAACCGGGGCTTCAAAAGCGTTTTGAGCAACACGGAGCATATGAGATTTTCGAAGAGCTGAAAATGGTTTTCGAAGCTCATGCCCGGGTCGAGAGATATGAAGTCTCCGACAAGTTCTTTAGCTGTAAGATGGAGGAAAATAGTTCTGTCAGTGAGCACATACTCAAGATGTCTGGGTTGCACAACCGCTTGACTCAGCTGGGAGTTAATCTCCCGGATGACTCGGTTATTGACAGAATCCTCCAGTCGCTTCCACCGAGCTACAAGAGCTTTGTGATGAACTTCAATATGCAGGGGATGGAAAAGACCATTACTGAGGTATATTCAATGCTGAAATCAGCGGAGGTAGAGATCAATAAAGAACATCAAGTGTTGATGGTGAATAAAACCACTAAGTTCAAGAAAGGCAAGGGTAAGAAGAACTTCAAGAAGGACGGCAAGGGAGTTGCCGAGCCCGGTAAGCCAGTTGCCGGGAAGAAGTCAAAGAATGGACCCAAGCCTGAGACTGAGTGCTTTTATTGCAAGGGAAGTGGTCACTAGAAGCGGAACTGCCCCAAGTACTTAGCGGACAAAAAGGCCGGCAACACTAAAGGTATATGTGATATACATGTAATTGATGTGTACCTTACCAGTACTCGTAGTAGCTGCTGGGTATTTGATACCGGTGCGGTTGCTCATATTTGTAACTCAAAGCAGGAACTTTGGAATAAACGGAGACTGGCGAAGGACGAGGTGACGATGCGCGTCGGGAATGGTTCCAAGGTCGATGTGATCGCCGTCGGCATGCTACCTCTACATTTACCTATGGGATTAGTTTTAAACCTCAATGATTGTTATTTAGTGCCAAGTTTGAGCATGAACAATATATCTGGATCTCGTTTAATACGAGATGGCTACTCATTTAAATCCGAGAATAATGGTTGTTCAATTTATATGAGAGATATGTTTCATGGTCATGCCCCGATGGTCAATGGTTTATTCTTAATGAATCTCGAACATGATGTTACACATATTCATAGTGTGAATACCAAAAGATGTAAAGTTAATAACGATAGTCCCACATACTTGTGGCACTGCCGCCTTGGTCACATTGGTGTCAAGCGAATGAAGAAGCTCCATGCTGATGGATTTTTAGAGTCTCTCGATTATGAATCATTTGACACATGCGAACCATGCCTCATGGGCAAAATGACCAAGACTCCGTTCACCGAAACAATGGAGCGAGCAACCAACTTATTGGAAATCATACATACTGATGTGTGCGGTCCAATGAGCGTTGAGGCTCGCGGAGGATATCGTTATGTTCTCACTCTCACTGACGACTTGAGTAGATATGGGTATGTCTACTTGATGAAACACAAGTCTGAGACCTTTGAAAAGTTCAAGGAATTTCAGAATGAGGTAGAGAATCAACGTGACCGAAAGATAAAGTTCCTACGATCAGATCGTGGAGGAGAATATTTAAGTCACGAATTTGGTACGCACTTAAGGAAATATGGAATCGTTTCACGACTCACGTCTCCTGGAACACCTCAGCGTAACGGTGTGTCCGGACGTCGTAATCGCACTTTATTGGATATGGTGCAATCTATGATGTCTCTTACCGATTTACCGCTATCTTTTTGGGGATACGCTCTAGAGACAGCTACATTCACTTTAAATAGGGCAACTCTAAATCCGTTGAAACGACACCGTATGAATTATGGTTTGGGAAGAAACCTAAGTTGTCGTTTCTAAAAGTTTGGGGATGCGATGCTTATGTCAAGAAACTTCAACCTGAAAAGCTCGAACCCAAGTCGGAAAAATGCGTCTTTATAGGATACCCTAAGGAAACCATTGGGTATACCTTCTACCTCAGATCCGAAGGCAAGATCTTTGTTGCCAAGAACGGGTCCTTTCTGGAGAAAGAGTTTCTCTCGAGAGAAATAAGTGGGAGGAAAGTGGAATTTGATGAAGTACTACCTCTTGAACCGATGAGTACCGTAGCTCAGGAAGATGTTCCTGTGGTGCCAGCACCAACTGAAGAGGAAGTTAATGGTGATGATCAAGGTACTTCGGATCAAGTTACTACTGAACTTCGTAGGTCCACGAGGACACGTTCCACACCAGAGTGGTATGTCAATCCTCTCCTGGAAATCATGTTGTTAGACAACGGTGAACCTTCGAACTATGAAGAAGTGATGGCAGGCCCAGATTCCAACAAATTGCTTGAAGCCATGCAATCCGAGATAGGATCCATGTATGAAAACAAAGTATGGACTTTGACAGACTTGCCCAATGATCGGCGAGCGATAGAAAACAAATGGATCTTTAAGAAGAAGACGGACGCGGATGGTAATGTTACCATCTATAAAGCTCGACTTGTCGCTAAGGGTTATCAGCAAGTTCAAGGGGTTGACAACGATGAGACATTCTCTCCCGTAGCGAAACTAAAGTCCATCCGAATCATGTTAGCAATTGCCGCATACTATGATTATGAGATATGGCAAATGGACGTCAAAACGGCATTCCTTAATGGTCATCTTAAGGAAGAACTGTATATGATGCATCCGGAAGGTTTTGTCGACCCTGAGAATGCTAACAAGGTATGCAAGCTCCAGCGATCCATTTATGGGCTGGTGCAAGCATCTCGGAGTTGGAACATTCGCTTTGATGAGATGATCAAAGCGTTTGGGTTTATGCAGACTTATGGAGAATCCTGCGTTTACAAGAAAGTGAGTGGGAGCTCTGTAGCATTTCTCATATTATATGTAGATGACATACTTTTGATGGGAAATGATATAGTAATTTTGGACAACATTAAGGCCTAGTTGAATAAGTATTTTTCAATGAAGGACCTTGAAGAAGCTGCTTACATACGAGGCATCAAGATCTATAGGGATATATCAAGACGCCTCATAGGTCTTTCACAAAGCACATACCTTGATAAGATATTGAAGAAGTTCAATATGGATCAGTCTAAGAAGGGGTTCTCGCCTGTGTTGCAAGGTGTGAAATTGAGCTCAGCTCAATGCTCGACCTCGGCAGAAGATATAGAAGAGATGAGTGTCATCCCCTATGCCTCAGCCATAGGGTCTATTATGTATGACATGCTGTGTACCAAACCTGATGTAAGCCTTGCCGTAAGTTTGGTAGGAAAGTAACAAAGTAATCCTGGCAAGGAACACTAGACAGCGGTCAAGAATATCCTGAAGTACCTGAAGAGGACTAAGGATATGTTTCTCGTTTTTGGAGGTGACGAAGAGCTCGTCGTAAAGGGTTACGTCGACGCTAGCTTCGACACAGATCTGGATGACTCTAAGTCAGAAACCGGATACGTGTATATTTTGAATGGTGGGGCAGTAAGCTGGTGCAGTTGCAAGCAAAGCGTCGTGGCAGGATCTACATGTGAAGCAGAGTACATGGCAGCCTCGGAGGCAGCGCATGAAGCAATCTGGGTGAAGGAGTTCATCACTGACCTAGGAGTCATACCCAATGCACCGGGGCCGATCAAACTCTTCTGTGACAACACTGGAGCTATTGCACTTGCCAAGGAGCCCAGATTTCACAAGAAGACCAGGCACATCAAGCGTCGCTTCAACTCCATTCGTGAAAATGTTCAAGATGGAGACATAGATATTTATAAAGCACATAGGGACCTGAATGTAGCAGATCCGCTGACTAAACCTCTCCCTAGAGCAAAACATGATCAACACCAGAATTCCATGGGTGTTCGATTCATCACAATGTAACTAGATGATTGACTCTAGTGCAAGTGGGAGACTGTTGGAAATATGCCCTAGAGGCAATAATAAAATGGTTATTACTATATTTCTTTGTTCATGATAATTGTCTGTTATTCATGCTATAATTGTGTTATCCGGAAATCGTAATACACGTGTGAATACATAGACCACAATATGTCCCTAGTGAGCCTCTAGTTGACTAGCTCGTTGATCAACAGATAGTCATGATTTCCTGACTATGGACAATTGATGTCATTGATAACAGGATCACATCATTAGGAGAATGATGTGATGGACAAGACCCAATCCTAAGCATAGCTCAAAGATCATGTAGTTCGTTTAGCTAGAGCTTTTCCAAATGTCAAGTATCATTTCCTTAGACCATGAGATTGTGCAACTCCCGGATACCATAGGAGTGCTTTGGATGTGCCAAACGTCACAACGTAACTGGGTGACTATAAAGGTGCACTACGGGTATCTTCGATAGTGTCTGTTCGGTTGGCACGAATCGAGACTGGGATTTGTCATTCCGTATGACGAAGAGGTATCTCTGGGCCCACTCGGTAATGCATCATCATAATGAGCTCAATGTGACCAAGTGTCTGGTCATGGGATCATGCATTACGGTACGAGTAAAGTGACTTGCCGGTAATGAGATTAAACGAGGTATTGGGATACCGACGATCGAATCTCGGGCATGTAACGTACCGATTGACAAAGGGAATTTTATACGAGATTGCTTGAGTCCTCGACATCGTGGTTCATCCGATAAGATCATCGAGGAGCATGTGGGAGCCAACATGGGTATCCAGATCCCGTTGTTGGTTATTGACCGGAGAGGCGTCTCGGTCATGTCTGCATGTCTCCCGAACCCGTAGGGTCTACACACTTAAGGTTCGGTGATGCTAGGGTTGTAGAGATATAAGTATGCAGTAAACCGAAAGTTGTTCGGAGTCCTGGATGAGATCCCGGACGTCACGATGAGTTCCGGAATGGTCCGGAGGTAAAGAATTATATATAGGAAGTCAGGTTTCGGCCATCGGGAAAGTTTCGGGGGTCACCGGTATTGTACCGGGACCACCGGAAGGGTCCCGGGGGTCCACCAGGTGGGGCCACCTATCCTGGAGGGGCCCATGGGCTGAAGTGGGAGGGGAACCAGCCACTGGTGGGCTGGTGCGCCCCCCCCCCCTTGGGCCCCCCCCTGCGCCTATGGTTGGGAAACCCTAGGGGTGTGGGCGCCTCCACCTGGCTTTGGGGGCAAGTTTCCCCCTGGCCCCCCCCCCC
>NC_041383.1:811946793-811955082 GCF_002162155.2 Triticum dicoccoides | reverse complement strand
GAGGGAGGGCAGCCGCACCCATGCTCTTGGCGCCTCCCTCTCCCCTTGCTACACCTCTCCCTCTCGCAGAAGCTTGGCGAAGCCCTGCCGAGATCACTGCTGCATCCACCACCACGCCGTCGTGCTGCTGGATCTTCATCAACCTCTCCTTCCCCCTTGCTGGATCAAGAAGGAGGAGACGTCTTCCTCAACCGTACGTGTGTTGAATGCAGAGGTGCCGTCCGTTCGGTGCTAGGATCTCCAGTGATTTGGATCACGACGAGTACGACTCCCTCAACCCCGTTCTCTTGAACGCTTCCGCTCGCGATCTACAAGGGTATGTAGATGCACTCCTCTCTCTCGTTGCTAGATGAACTCATAGATTTATCTTGGTGAAAGCGTAGAAAAATTTTATTTTCTGCAACGTTACCCAACAGGTTTGCCATTGTCCGAGGTCCTGCTCGTTTTTGGGATAAGAAAGCCCTGAAGAACATCATGACTTGCTGTGCTATCCTGCATAATATGATTCTTGAAGATGAGAGAGGAATGGACTTAGAATTATTTTACGATAATGTGGGTGGCCGTGTCAAACCAGCTAGAGACCCAAACCGCATTAAAGCTTTTCTTCAGACATACAAGGAGATTGAAAATGCGGACACACACTTTCAACTTCACGAAGATCTCATTGAGCACCATTGGCAAAGGGCTAGGCAGTGACTATTTTTTGTATTTATTGTATTTGTATTCATGATAAGATTTTTATTGCATTATTGTTGAAGTTTGCTACGGTGATTTGAATAATTATTTGTAATGCGGATGATTATTGATTTATGTTTGATTTGAATAATTTAGTTTGTTTTCAATTGTTGAATTATGTTGGATTTGAGATTTGCAGGCTGATAATTTGCAGAGATGCAGCGGCGCAAAGAGCATAACCCGCATAGCCGACCCGTAAAAAAGCATATTCCACGAATATACTTTTTTACGGGTCCGTTTGGGGGGTCTGCATCTGTGCTAGCCCTCGTCGGCCCGCAAAAGCGGTTTTGCGCGAACTGCGGGGTCTGCTAGAGTTGCTCTTAGCACGGGAAAAAACTCTGCTCACGAATTAACCGGGTACCCCTGAGAAGAAATAGGTGGGAATTGCCTTCCTCAACTCCCATTCCCCTTCCCACTTAAACTCCAATTTCCTCTAATCAAACAGTGGACTTTTAATCTCCTCACCCCTCAACTCCCATTCCCCATCTCTAAGAGCAACTCTAGCAGACCCCGCAAAACGCCCGGCCCGCAAAAATTCCGGTGAGTATGCGGGCTAGGCCCAATTTTCCGGCCAGAATAGAGCCCGCATACTCGCCCGGCCAGCAATTTTTTTTCCCGCAGCCCGCAAACCGCACGCCCCGAGCAGTATAACTGCGATTCCATGACCCTTTTGCGGGTCCAAACCCTATCCCTCCGCCGCCGCGAGCCACCCGATCCCCCTTCCCTCCTCCGCAATTTCTCGCTGCCGGCGACCACCCGCCCCGCCTCCAGCCGCCATGTGGGGCCGAATGTGGAGCTCCGGACGCGGCTCCGACAGCAGATCCGACCGTGAGCGCGACCCGGGGCGCGAGCGGCGCGTCCGGGCGGACGGCGCGAGGAAGCGTGGCGCCCGGAGGTGGACCAACCGCGGGATGTCGCCGCCGCCGAGCTTCAACCGCCGCGAGACGGAGGAGTACGACTGCCGTAGCGCGTCTTTCTCCTCCGCGAGATCTTCCTACGCCGGATCCTCCTTGTCCTCCGGCGCGGGCTTCCTCCCCGTGAAGAGGGAGTGGTCGGACGACGAGGAGTAGGAGGAGCCGCCGGCGTCGTTCGCCTTCGTCCCGGTGAAGGAGGAGCCCGCTCCGCTCGACCGCCGCGGAGTCGTCGGGCCCGAGGACTATGTCGCGGACTTCGACGCCGTCGCCGCCGCCATCGCCGAGCGGAGCGTGCGCGAGGAGGCGGAGTGCCTGCGCCACGCCGAGGAGCTCGAAGCCCTCCAGTGGCAGCAGGCGGTCGCCGCCAACGACAAGGCTGAGGAATGGCGCCGCATCCGCGCGGAGCAGGCGGCGAAGTACATCGACCTGTGCAGCTTCGGCGAGGAGGATTGAGCGCCGCTCGGCCTCCACGGCGTCGTCCATTTTGCCGCGACCTCGCCGTCATCAGATCCGACCCCCTCTACTACTAGTTAACGTAGCATTTAGTATGATCTACGCTTAGTTTATTGATCCTGTAGTGTGTATGAACTATGTAGTATGTGATGTGATGAACTATGTGTGTCCAATTTCTCCCGCGAAAGGGTTTTTTCAAATTATGCAGGTTTAGATGCGGTATCTGATCGGCGGCGCATATTTTCGACCTGCAAATGAATGTTCGTGAAACCGCAAACGAGTTTTGCGGGTCGAATTTTTGCGGGGTCTGCTAGAGTTGCTCTAATTCCCCATAACCAAACCCGCTTCCAGGAGCTGCCGATCCCCTCATGCCTTGATCCAGTACGAGGGTCGCCGAAACTTGCCGCCACGATCCAGTGGAGCTCGTCCTCCTCGAGCTCCCGCTCGCGCCTGGATCTCGATCGCCTTGACCAGGAGCGCTCGACCTTCTCCCCTGCCGCCCGTGCCCGTGGTGCTGCTCTGCCGCGCGTCGCTGGTGGAGCTCTTTCTGTGCTGCTGCTGCTCCTCTGCCCATGCGCGTGATGGTGCTGCTCCTCTGCCCTGATTCTAGGAAAAATGTGCATAGAAGATCAATCTCAATTCTAGGATAATTTTTTTTTCCGATTCTCAGTGTTCTTAGTTTATTCAGGAAACATATCCAAGGATCAGTAGTTGAAGTAATCATGAGAAGAAGTCTCCCTTTATTCCCTTCCCTGAGATAAAATTCAAATTTACAACAAGAGAGAACAGATGCCAAAGTTTGGAGTACTTTCATTTATTACTGAAAATTTGCTGAGAACACAACTTGGAACACCATTCTTGTCCTACCAACATGAACACAGCTTGTTAAAAAAGAATAGTTACCAAAATGTCACAAAAGGGATAGATTAGAGTTCAGGGCCTCGAGGGCGCGTTAAGAAATAAACATTAATGTGTTCAGGACCTGAATCATGTTGGGTAGACTTCACCATATATTCCATTTGCTACTGAGCCAAATGCAATGCAATTCCTTCCTAAAAGGTCCGATTCTCTTCTAAAAGAAGATGTTTGGTGCATGCACAGCTGAAATCTGGAGTATGTATCAGTGGATTACTCAAGGAGTATTCACAAACAAAGATTTGCAAGCGACAACACTGTTTTGCAGCACACCTTTCTTCTTCTTTCTAGGAATTAACAACACAAAGCAAACCAAGAAAGAAAGCAAACTACACGACCTCGTCCCATGATGATTGATTTAACCTGAAATAAGGAGCAAGAATTGCTCTTCCTACTGGCAGAAATTTAGAGCTGACCTAACCTAACCGGCTGAAGCTCCAACCACAGCCGAACTGAACTGACAAGAGACTAAGAGCAAAGCAAGCTCAATTTGCAATTTTAACTGACGGCTGATTCATGAACACTGTTTTTAAGCACTCCATCCCAGAAACCTTTCCTGTTTGTTACTGGAGGGCCAATTCAAGAACCCTAGAAACTAATTCAACCCAAAAGGAACCATTGTATGGAGGCTACTTACACTGCTAGAGAAGATAGCAGGAAATTACCAATTGCATTGCTCCTTACACTGCTAGAGAAGATAGCAGAAAATTTGTGGTAACTACTGAAGACAAAATGCAATTCAAGACA
Source organism: Triticum dicoccoides (assembly GCF_002162155.2). Taxonomy (NCBI): domain Eukaryota; kingdom Viridiplantae; phylum Streptophyta; class Magnoliopsida; order Poales; family Poaceae; genus Triticum; species Triticum dicoccoides. The sequence continues at coordinate 811,951,318 of NC_041383.1, read as the reverse complement.
AATTCAAGATTAACCAGACTTGACACTACCACTTCAAGTCTGACAATTCAAACTAAATCAAAATTCAGTAGTTACCACAAACTTACAGTTTTGTCATAATTATCATAATGCTAGTGCCAGCTCCTTTGCCTCGTTTGCCTTCAGTTTGCACTGGTGTGACAAAGGTATATTGTCATGGAGTACTCCTAGCTACTCCTAGACACTGAAGTTTCATGACACTTACAAGACAACAATACTTTGTGCGGGAGTAGTAAAAGCGTTGGCGTAAAATATAGGAAGATCGTATTCAGGTTCAGAGAAAACAGCAAAGTCAACAAAACTTTCACGTGTCAGGACAGCAAGAAGTAAAGATTTTAGACTAACTAAACCGAGCAAACAAACACGGAGTATGTCAGAGACCAACTAATTTCAGTCACCTGATTGCAGCTGATTTCAGCCATCCGCCATCGCAGTTCTCGTGGTGGTGGGATGGGGGCGTTGACTGTTACTCTGAGATTGCTATACTCGCCGCTGCCGTCGCGTGCCGCCCTCTGCTTATGAACGAGCACGGCCGGGGAATTTCCTATTGAGAGAATTCCTTATTTAACACTACCCTAAAATATGATGCCCTATTTGACATTGGAAAAATATTTCTTCCCTATCTAACTTCAATTTTAAATTTTGTTCCCAATATAACACTTTCATCCATTTTCTGAGGTAACAGTGTTAAATGGCACATGAAATGACATTTTTGCCCTCAAACATCTATTTGATTTTTTTTTGCGGGGTATCTAGCTGATCATTAGCTGGGGGTGCGCCCTCTCCTTTCTCTTGTATCTCTCTGGGTCTGCCCTCTCCTTTCCCTTGTATATCTTCTGATGTTTGTGCGTGAGTTCTTCCTGGATGCTACGTGCGTGTATGATGGGTGCGTGAGTTCCCCTTGCGATGCCTGCGTATGAGTGGGTCAGACGCATCGCAGCAGTCCGGATATTCTGGATCGTTGATGCCTTTCCTTGCCCCCACGACCAAGTTGATCGGTTCCTAGTCAACACGCCTGGAAATAAAAAAATTCTTTAACCATACATACACAGGTGTATGAGTATTCAGGTATGTATGTGTGCTTGCATGTACGCGCGTGGATATTCGAGTATGTATACGTGTGTCTTCGGCCGCCGCAGATATTCAGGTATGTACAAACGATAAGTATCGGATGGCCATGATCATGTCATCACCGTGTACTTGCTCACAATGCATCCATGGATGGGTACGTGAAGGAGAACCCACATGCATGAATGAGTCACTAACTAATGTGCCAGTACACGTGTGTGTGCTTGCCGTTGTTATTGTTTTTTTCTTCTTTTTCTACAACGCCAAGTATAAGTATTTTGACATAGCTGCGTACAAAACCACTTCAAAGAAAAAAACACACAGAGGCATGGGAAAGAGGAGTAAAAAATATCATATATTAGTTACAGGGGTAATATTGTCATTTCATGTGCAAGTTAACACTGTTAGCTCACAAAACGGATGGAAGTGTTATATTGGGAACAAAGTTTAGAGTCCGGGTTAGATAGGGAAGAAATATTTTATCAGTGTTAAATAGGGAAGATGATTTTAAAGTAGTGTTATATAAAGAATTCTTTATTTCCTATTCGCCGCTCTTTGCGGCAAATTGCCGAGGTTTCGCACAGGGAGATCGAGCTGGGCCAGCCCGTTTCACTGTTTCAACGTCCCCGGTTTTTTCTGGTTTTGAGAAACTTCTAGAAGGTTCCTGATCCGGGTTTTTTCTTGTTCTGTTCTTTTTGTTTTCCTTTTTTCCTTTTTCCTTTTTCCTTTTTTCTTTTCTCTCCTTTTTCCTTTCTGTTTATTTTTCTTTTGTGTTTATTTCGTTTTTTTCACTTTATTTTCTTTCTAATTTTTCATTCTCAAATTTATTTCAATCGTTGTGTTTCATTATTTTGTTCATAAATCAAAAAAAATCCAGGATTTTAATTTTTTTGTACTTTTCTATAAATATTCAGAAATTTGAAAAATTGTTCCCATTATAAAAAAATGTTCACACATTTCGAAAAATGTTTGTATTTCAAAAGTTGTCCTCAAAATCTCCATTTTTTCAGGAGTTCAAAAATCGTTCACGTTTCAAAAAATGTTCAAAGTTTCAAAAGTTGGTCGCGCTTTAGAAAATATATTTGTGTTTACTAAATTCTTTCATTATTTTAAAAATGTTCGCAATTTTTCAACTACGTTCAAAGTTTCAAAAATTGTTCGCGCTTTAGAAAATATGTTCATGTGTTAGATTTTTTTTGAAGTTTTAGAAAAATGATTCCATTTAAATTTTTTCATATATAGAAAAAGTGTTCGTATTTTCAAAATTGTTCGGGATATTCAAATTGCACCCAGTTTCAAAATTTTGTTCTGGATTTCAAAATTTGTTCCTGTTTTAAATTTTTGTTCGGCAGTTCAAAACAGTTTGGGTTTTAAAAAAATGTTCCGGATTTCAAAATTTGTTCTGGTTTTTGAAAATTCACCAATTCAAAAAGAGTTAGTGGCTTTTAGGAAAATGTTCTGGAATTTATAAAAGTTTTTGTGTTTTTTCAAATGTTCTGAAAATTTATTTTTTTAGCGTTTTAGAATTTTTTTTCGAATTTCAAAAGATGTACCATTTTCATGTTTTTGGTACAAATTAAAAAAAGTGTTCACTTTTTGGAATAATGTTCAAGAATTTTAAAATGTCTTTTGCAGTTTCGTCAGATGTTTCAAAGTTTCAAAATTCTTCGCATTTATCAAAATTCGTTAATTTCCAAAATGTGTGCGAAATCTGAACTTTTGGTTGCAATTTCTTAACTAATGTTCAGTTTACGCCGCTGCTCATAGTTCTTTAGACATCAGGCTATGTACCCGTCAACAAAACTCTGTAGACGTACTGGATAGCATGGTTAGTTAGGGCATCTCCAGCTGTTGGCTCCCCAGGAGCGGCAAAAATCGCCCCCTAGGGGCGCACCGGCGCTAAACCGTGCACTGGGGGCGTGATGGCCCTCAGTCGCGGCGCCCACGGTTAGTCAAAAAAATCAAACACGGCGCAAAAAGACTCAAATTTAACGCAAACATCGGCGAGTTCGTTCAAACTTAAACATATTTTACAAAAAAAGAAAAAAAAACTATCGCAGGCTACCCCCGCCGTCTCCCTCGCCGCCCGCCGTCTCCCTCACCGCCCGCCCACGCGGTTCTACATGCCGAGGAGGCGGTAGAACCGCGTGTAGTCACCCCCGTCGTCGTCATCATCATCGTCGTCGTCGCCGCCGCCTCCACCGTCCCTGCTGCATCCCTCCCCCGGTTGGCGGGGCGGGTTGGACGGTCCGGGGTCGTCGTCGTCGTCGTCGCTGTCGAGGACCACGACGCCGTGCTCGTCCTGAAGGAAATATGCCCTAGAGGCAATAATAAAGTTATTATTTATTTCCTTATATCATGATAAATGTTTATCATTCATGCTAGAATTGTATTAACCGGAAACATAATACATGTGTGAATACATAGACAAACATAGTGTCACTAGTGTGCCTCTACTTGACTAGCTTGTTTATCAAAGATGGTTATGTTTCCTAACCATGGACAAAAGAGTTGTCATTTGATTAACGGGATCACATCATTAGGAGAATGATGTGATTGACTTGACCCATTCCGTTAGCTTAGCACTTGATCATTTAGTATGTTGTTGTTTCTTTCTTCATGACTTATACATGTTCCTGTAACTATGAGATTATGCAACTCCCGTTTACCGGAGGAACACTTTGGGTGCTACCAAACGTCACAACGTAACTGGATGATTATAAAGGAGTACTACAGGTGTCTCCAAAGGTACATGTTGGGTTGGCGTATTTCGAGATTAGGTTTTGTCACTCCGATTGTCGGAGAGGTATCTCTGGGCCCTCTCGGTAATGCACATCACTATAAGCCTTGCAAGCAATGTAGCTAATGAGTTAGTTACAGAATGATGCATTACATAACGAGTAAAGAGACTTGCCAGTAACGAGATTGTACTAGGTATTGAGATACCGACGATCGAATCTCGGGCAAGTAACATACCGATGACAAAGGGAACAACGTATGTTGTTATGCGGTTTGACCGATAAAGATCTTCGTAGAATATGTAGGAGCCAATATGGGCATCCAGGTTTCGCTATTGGTTATTGACCAAGAATAGTTCTAGGTCATGTCTACATAGTTCTTGAACCCGTAGGGTCCGCACGCTTAAGGTTTCGATGACAATTATGTTATGAGTTTATGAGTTTTGATGTACCGAAGGAGTTCGGAGTCCTGGATGAGATCGGGGACATGACGAGGAGTCTCGAAATGGTCGAGACGTAAAGATCGATATATTGGACGACTATATTCGGAGTTCGGAAAGGTTCCGAGTGATTCGGGTATTTTTCAGAGTACCGGAGAGTTACGGGAATTCGCCGGAGAGTATATGGGCCTTATTGGGCCATACGGGAATAGAGGAGAGAGGCCAAAAGGAAGGAGGCCTGCGCCCCCCCACCCCCCCCCC
>NC_041383.1:811939728-811946514 GCF_002162155.2 Triticum dicoccoides | reverse complement strand
CTACTAATCCTCTTTTCTTCTCCAATAAGGAAAGGAGGAGTCCTACTCCCGGTGGGAGTAGGACTCCCCCCTTGGCGCGCCTCCTCCATAGGCCAGCCGCCTCCCCCCTTGCTCCTATATATATGGGGGCAGGGGGGCACCCCAAAGGCACAAGAACAATTGATCCTTGAGATCTATTAGCCGTGTGCGGTGCCCCCCTCCACCATAGTCCTCCTTGATAATATTGTAGCGGTGCTTAGGCGAAGCCCTGCGGCGGTAGAGCATCAAGATCGTCACCACGCCGTCGTGCTGACGGAACTCTCCCTCGACACTCGGCTGGATCGGAGTTCGAGGGACGTCATCGAGCTGAACGTGTGCTAGAACTCGGAGGTGCCGTAGTTTCGGTGCTTGATCGGTCGGGCCGTGAAGACGTACGACTACATCAACCGCGTTGTTCTAACGCTTCCGCTTACGGTCTACGAGGGTACATAGACATTACTCTCCCCTCTCGTTGCTATGCATCACCATGATCTTGCGTGTGCGTAGGAAATTTTTGAAATTACTACGTTCCCCAACAGTGGCATCCGAGCCTAGGTTTTATGTGTTGATGTTATTTGCACGAGTAGAACACAAGTGAGTTGTGGGCGATACAAGTCATACTGCTTACCAGCATGTCATACTTTGGTTCAGCGGTATTGTTGGATGAAGCGGCCCGGATCGACATTACGCGTACACTTACGCGAGACTGGTTTTACCGCCGTGCTTCGCACACAGGTGACTAGCGGGTGTCTGTTTCTCCAACTTTAGTTGAACCGAGTGTGGCTACGTCCGGTCCTTGAGAAGGTTAAAACAGCACTAACTTGACGAACTATCGTTGTGGTTTTGATGCGTAGGTAAGAACGGTTCTTGCTCAGCCCGTAGCAGCCACGTAAAATTTGCAACAACAAAGTAGATGACATCTAACTTGTTTTTGCAGGACATGTTGTGATGTGATATGGTCAAGACGTGATGAGATATAAGTTGTTGTATGAGATGATCATGTTTTGTTGAAGTTATCGGCAACTAGCAGAAGCCCTATGGTTGTCTTTTTGTTGCATAAGATGCAAGTGCCAAATAATTGCTTTACTTTATCGCTATACGATAGCAATAGTTGCAAGAGCAATAGTTGGCGAGACAACCATGTGACGACACATTGATATAGATCAAGATGATGAAGATCATGGTGTAGTGCCGGTAACGATAGAGATCATGACAGTACTTTGGAGATGGAGATCACAAGCACAAGATGATGATGGCCATATCATATCACTTATATTGATTGCATGTGATGCTTATCCTTTATGCATCTTATCTTGCTTTGATTGACGGTAGAATTTTAAGATGATTTCTCACTAAAATTTTCAAGAAGTGTTCTCCCTGAGTATGCACCGTTGTGAAAGTTCTTCATGCTGAGACACCATGTGATGATCGGGTGTGATAAGCTCTACGTTCAAATACAACGGGTGCAAAACAGTTGCACACGTGAAATACTCAGGTTAAAACTTGACGAGCCTAGCATATAACAGATATGGCCTCGGAACACGGAGACCGAAAGGTCGAGTGTGAATCGTATAGTAGATATGATCAACATATTGATGTTCACTGTTGAAACTACTCCATCTCACGTGACGATCGGACATGGTGTAGTTGATATAGATCACGTAATCACTTAGAGGATTAGAGGGATGTCTATCTAAGTGGGAGTTCTTAAGTAATATGATTAATTGAACTTAAATTTATCATGAACTTAGTCCTGGTAGTATTTTGCAAATTATGTTGTAGATCAATAGCTTGCATTGTTGCTTTCATATGTTTATTTTGATATGTTCCTAGAGAAAATTGTGTTGAAAGATGTTGGTAGCAATGATGCGGATTGGATCCGTGATCTGAGGTTTATCCTCATTGCTGCACAGAAGAATTATGTCCTTAATGCACCACTAGGTGACAGACCTATTGCAGGAGCAGATGCAGATGTTATGAATGTTTGGCTAGCTCAATATGATGACTACTTGATAGTTTAAGTGCACCATGCTTAACGGCTTAGAATCGGGACTTCAAAGACGTTTTGAATGTCATGGACCATATGAGATGTTCCGGGAGTTGAAGTTAATATTTCAAGCAAATACCCGAGTTGAGAGATATGAAGTCTCCAACAAGTTCTATGGCTAAAAGATGGAGGAGAATCGCTCAACTAGTGAGCATGTGCTCAGATTGTCTGGGTACTACAATCGCTTGAATCAAGTGGGAGTTAACCTTCCAGATAAGATAGTGATTGACAGAGTTCTCTAGTCACCATCACCAAGTTGTAGAACTTTGTGATGAACTACAGTATGCAAGGGATGACGAAAACGATTCCCGAGCTCTTCGTGATGTTGAAATCGAAGAAGGTAGAAATCAAGAAAGAGCATCAAGTGTTGATGGTTGACAAGATCACTAGTTTCAAGAAAAGGGCAAAGGGAAAGAAAGGAAAATTTCAAGTAGAATGGCAAGCAAGTTGTCACTCCCGCGAAGAAGCCCAAAGCTGGACCAAAGCCTGAAACTGAATGATTATACTGCAAAGGAAATGGTCACTGGAAGTGGAAATGCCCTGAATATTTGGTGGATAAGAAGGATGGCAAAGTGAACAAGGGTATATTTGATATACGGGTTATTGATGTGTACCTTACTAGTGTTTATAGTAACCCCTGAGTATTTGATACTTTTTCGGTTGCTAAATATTAGTAACTCGAAACAGGAGTTACAGAATAAACAGAGACTAGTTGAGGGTGAAGTGACGATGAGTGTTGGAAGTGGTTCCAAGATTGATATGATCATCATCGCACACTCCCTATACTTTCGGGATTAGTGTTAAACCTAAATAAATGTTATTTGGCGTTTGCGTTGAGCATGAATATGATTTGATCATGTTTATTGCGATACGGTTATTCATTTAAAGTCAAAGAATAATTGTTGTTCTATTTACATGAATAAAACCTTCTATGGTCATACACCCAATGAAAATAGTTTGTTGGATCTCGATTGTAGTAATACACATATTCATAATATTGACGCCAAAAGATGCAAAGTTGATAATGATAGTGCAACTTATTTGTGGCACTGCCGTTTGGGTCATATCGGTGTAATGCGCATGAAGAAACTCCATAAAGATAGATTTTCGGAATCACTTGGTTATGAATCATTTGATGCTTGCGAACAGTGCCTTTTGGGCAAGATGACTAAAACTCCGTTCTCCGGAACAATGGAACGAGCTACTGACTTGATGGAAATAATACATACCGATGTATACGGTCCAATGAGTGTTGATGCTTGTGGCGGGTATCGTTATTTTCTGACCTTCACAGGATGAATTGAGCAGATATGAGTATATCTACTTAATGAAGCGCAAGTCTGAAACATTTGAAAAGTTCAAAGAATTTCAGAGTGAAGTGGAGAATCATCGTAACAAGAAAATAAAGTTTCTGCAATTTGATCGCGGAGACAAATATTTGAGTTACGAGTTTGGTCTTCAATTAAAACAATGTGGAATAATTTCACAAACTCATGCCACCTGGAACACCACAGCTTAATGGTGTGTCCGAACGTCATAACAGTACTTTATTGGATATAGTGCAATCTATGATGTATCTTACCAATTTACCACTATCGTTTTGGGGTTATGCATTAGAGATAGTTGCATTCACTTTAAAAAGGGCACCATCAAAATCCGTTGAGACGACGCCTTATGAACTGTGGTTTGGCGAGAAACCAAAGTTGTCGTTTCTTAAAGTTTGGGGCTGTGATGCTTATGTGAAAAAGTTTTCACCTAATAAGCTCAAACCCAAATCGGAGAAGTGCGTCTTCATAGAATACCCAAAGGTAACTATTGGGTACACCTTCTATCACAGATCCGAAAGCAAGATTCGTTGCTAAGATGGATCCTTTATAGAGAAGGAGTTTCTCTCGAAAGAAGTGAGTGGGAGGAAAGTAGAACTTGATGAGGTAATTGTACCTTCTCCCTTATTGGAAAGTAGTTCATCACAGAAATCAGTTCCAGTGATTCCTACACCAGTTAGTGAGGAAGTTAATGATATTGATCATGAAACTTCAGATCAAGTTTCTACTGAACCTCGTAGGTCTACCAGAGTAAGATCCGCACCAGAGTGGTACGGTAATCATGTTCTGGAAGTCATGTTACTAGACCATGATGAACCTACGAACTATGAGGAAGCGATGATGAGCCCAGATTCCGTGAAATGGCTTGAGGCCATAAAATCTGAGATATGATCCATGTATGAGAACAAAGTATGGACTTTGATTGACTTGCTCGATGATCAGCAAGCCATGTTAAATAAATGGATCATCAAGAGGAATACGGACACTGATAGTAGTGTTACTATCTACTAAGCTCGACTTGTTGCGAAAGGTTTTCAACAAGTTCAAGGTGTTGAATATGATGAGATTTTCTCACTCGTATCGAAGCTTAAGTCTGTGTGAATCATGTTAGCAATTGCCACATTTTATGAAATCTGGCAAATGAATGTCAAAACTGCATTCCTTAATGGATTTATTAAAGAAGAGTTGTATATGATGCAACCAGAAGGTTTTGTTAATCCTAAAGGTACTAACAAAATGTGCAAGCTCCAACGATCCATCAATGGACTGGTGCAAGCATCTCGGAGTTGGAATATACGCTTTGATGAGTTGATCAAAGCATATGGTTTTATACAGACTTTTGGAAAGGCCTGTATTTACAAGAAAGTGAGTGGGAGCTCTGTAGCATTTCTGATATTATATGTGCAAGACATATTGTTGATTGGAAATGATATAGAATTTCTGGATAGCATAAAAGGATACTTGAATAAAAGGTTTTTCAATGAAAGACCTCGGTGAAGCTGCTTACATATTGAGCATCAAGATCTATTGAGATAGATCAAGACGCTTGATAAGTTTTTCAATAAGTGCATACCTTGTCAAGATTTTGAAATAGTTCAAAATGGAACAGTCAAAGAAAGAGTTCTTGCCTGTGTTGCAAAGGTGTTGAAATTGAGTAAGACTCAAGACCCGACCACGGCAGAAAATAGAAAGAGGATGAAAGTCATTCCCTATGCATCAGTCATAGGTTCTATAAAAGTATGCCATGCTATGGACCAGACCTATTGTATACTCTGCCCTGGTTTGGCAAGGGAGTACAATAGTGATCTAGGAGTAGATCACTGGACATTGATCAAAATTATCCTTAGTAGAATAAGGATATGTTTCTCGATTATGGAGGTGATAAAAGAGTTCGTCGTAAAGAGTTACATCGATGCAAGCTTTTACACCGATCCAGATGACTCTAAGTCTCAATCTGGATACATATTGAAAGTGGGAGCAATTAGCTAGAGTAGCTCCGTGCAAAGCATTGTAGACATAGAATATTTGCAAAATACATACGACTCTGTAATATGACAGACCCGTTGACTAAACTTCTCTCACGAGCAAAACATGATCATACCTTAGTACTCTTTGGGTGTTAATCACATAGCGATGTGAACTAGATTATTGACTCTAGTAAACCCTTTGGGTGTTGATCACATGACAATGTGAACTATGGGTATTAATCACATACAGATGTGAATATTGGTGTTAAATCACATGATGATGTGAACTAGATTATTGACTCTAGTGCAAGTGGGAGACTGAAGGAAATATGCCCTAGAGGCAATAATAAAGTTATTATTTATTTCCTTATATCATGATAAATGTTTATTATTCATGCTAGAATTGTATTAACCGGAAACATAATACATGTGTGAATACATAGACAAACATAGTGTCACTAGTGTGCCTCTACTTGACTAGCTCGTTTATCAAAGATGGTTATGTTTCCTAACCATGGACAAAAGAGTTGTCATTTGATTAACGGGATCACATCATTAGGAGAATGATGTGATTGACTTGACCCATTCCGTTAGCTTAGCACTTGATCATTTAGTATGTTGTTGTTGCTTTCTTCATGACTTATACATGTTCCTGTAACTATGAGATTATGCAACTCCCGTTTACCGGAGGAACACTTTGGGTGCTACCAAATGTCACAACGTAACTGGGTGATTATAAAGGAGTACTACAGGTGTCTCCAAAGGTACATGTTGGGTTGGCGTATTTCGAGATTAGGTTTTTTCACTCCGATTGTCGGAGAGGTATCTCTGGGCCCTCTCGGTAATGCACATCACTATAAGCCTTGCAAGCAATGTAGCTAATGAGTTAGTTACGGAATGATGCATTACGTAACGAGTAAAGAGACTTGCCAGTAACGAGATTGTACTAGGTATTGAGATACCGACGATCGAATCTCGGGCAAGTAACATACCGATGACAAAGGGAACAAAGTATGTTGTTATGCGGTTTGACCGATAAAGATCTTCGTAGAATATGTAGGAGCCAATATGGGCATCCAGGTTCCGCTATTGGTTATTGACCAAGAATAGTTCTAGGTCATGTCTACATAGTTCTCGAACCCGTAGGGTCCGCACGCTTAAGGTTTCGATGACAATTATATTATGAGTTTATGAGTTTTGATGTACCGAAAGAGTTCGGAGTCCTGGATGAGATCGGAGACATGACGAGGAGCCTCGAAATGGTCAAGACGTAAAGATCGATATATTGGACGACTATATTCGGAGTTCGGAAAGGTTCCGAGTGATTCGGGTATTTTTCGGAGTACCGGAGAGTTACGGGAATTCGCCGGGGAGTATATGGGCCTTATTGGGCCATACGGGAATAGAGGAGAGAGGCCAAAAGGAAGGA
>NC_041383.1:811907504-811939511 GCF_002162155.2 Triticum dicoccoides | reverse complement strand
CTTCTCCAACAAGGAAAGGAGGAGTCCTACTCCCGGTGGGAGTAGGACTCCCCCCTTGGCGCGCCTCCTCCATAGGCCGGCCGCCTCCCCCCTTGCTCCTATATATATGGGGGCAGGGGGGCACCCCAAAGGCACAAGAACAATTGATCCTTGAGATCTATTAGCCGTGTGCGGTGCCCCCCTCCACCATAGTCCTCCTCGATAATATTGTAGCGGTGCTTAGGCGAAGCCCTGCGACGGTAGAACATCAAGATCGTCACCATGCCATCGTGCTGACGGAACTCTCCCTCGACACTCGGCTGGATCGGAGTTCGAGGGATGTCATCGAGCTGAACGTGTGCTAGAACTCGGAGGTGCGATAGTTTCGGTGCTTGATCGGTTGGGCCGTGAAGACGTATGACTACATCAACCGCGTTGTTCTAACGCTTCCGCTTACGGTCTACGAGGGTACGTAGACATTACTCTCCCCTCTTGGTGCTATGCATCACCATGATCTTGCGTGTGCGTAGGAAAATTTTGAACTTACTACGTTCCCCAACACGTCCTCGCGCCCACGCTTGCGGGCGGCGATCTCCTCCAGGGCCCGGCGCTGCCGGACCATCTCGTCGCGGAGGTAGTCGTCCCGCGCCCACCGCATGGCGTCCTCGTCGGAGAAGCCGCGCCGGGCTATCTCCTCGTACTCCGCGGGGAGGACGGGCTCTGGCTTGGGCTCAGCGAGGACGAAGCGGCCGGTGGGTGGAGAGGCGTTGGCGCCGCCAGAGCTGCGGGTGCGCGCGCTGACCGGCGTGTCCTGGGGCTCCGGCTTGACGGGGCGGAGGCAGGGCGAGCCGCCGGACGAGGAGGAGGACCCCCCGGTCTCCATGCGCCTCGTGGTCCAGGAGCTTCCCCGGCGGCGTGAGAAGGAAGGGGGAGCGGGGTACTCGAGGCGCGGCGTGTTGCCGCCCTCGATGTACTCGAGGACGGCCTCCAACGTGCGCCCGGGCACGCCCCACCACAGACGCCAGCCGGCGGCGTTGAGCCTGCCGGAGGGCACGACGCCGTTGGTGGCCTCGAGCTGCTCGGCCTGACGGCGGCGGAAGTAAGGTTCCCAGAGCGGGCTGTCGGGGCGTACTGTGGCCCCTCCCTCGCCGCACGCGGCAGGTTCGAGCGGATGCATGCGATTTCCGCATGCCGCGCCGCGTCGGTCGGTACCGGGGGCATCGGCACGCCGCCCGCGCTGATCCTCCATGTCCCGGGCACCCGCATGTCCGGCGGGACCGGGTACTCGGCCTCGTAAAGGAGACGAGCCTCGTCTTCATGAAGATGGCGGCGGCCGAAGCCGTTCGCCGCCGCGCCGTCGCCTGGGAAGCGCTCGGCCATGGGTGTGAACTGGGGACGGCGAAAGAGAGGAGAGGAGAGGGAGGAACGACGGCGGCGGGAGAGTGTGAGTCACCGAGTGCGCCGAGGCGCTTCATATATAGGCCAAGGAGGGACGCGCGTCGGGCGAGGGACGGCGAGGGACGCGCGTCGGGCGAGGGAGGGCGAGGGACGCGCGTCGTCCGGTCTTCACTGCGCCGCCCGTGAGGCATCAATGGTGCAGGCTGACCAGCGCGGCAGCTTTGGCATTGATTCGCCGCGGGAAACGAGGCAATGAGGACGACGAAGGGCCGAGAAGAGAGCCGTGTCGCTGACGCGGTGGGCCCGCGGCTTTTTCGCGCCAAAACAGTTCGCCCGGCGCCCCCGGGCGGCCCCCAGCGCGCCGGGTTCGGGCTGGGTCCGCCGGCGCTGTTTTCGGCCCAAGCCGGCGAAAATCGGGCTCCTGGGGGCGCGACTGGGCCGTTTTTTCGGCGCCGGCGCGAAAAAGAACGCCTGGGGGGGCCTTCCTGGGGGCGCGGCTGGAGATGCCCTTAGTAACCAGAGATCCATGGTTCGAATCCCAGCTCGCAGGTGCTGCTGTTTTTTGTGCATTTTCCTAACGGGCTGGCCCAGTCGCGCGCGTCCTGTGCGAAGGGTTGTCCTTTTGCCGCAGAATGCGGCAAATAGGAGCTCCCCACGGCCGGATTATGGCTTCCGCTTTTATGCTCGCTCGCCTTTTCATAGTCTTTTTTTTAGGCAACCTCGCAAAGCTTTATTACGTCGTCACAATGTTTACAGGGACGAAAGGAATTCTTTCGCGTTGGCCTAACCAAACATGGCGGCCAACACTCAAAGTACAAGCATGCTTTGCTAAGTTGTGAGCATCAAAGTTTGAGCTCCTAGATTGATAAACTACTTTACATGAAATAAAGGAAGAAATTTGCATCTCTATTTCCCTAACCACAGCGCCAAATGCCGCACTGCTCCTCCTGCCAAACTCACTTACCACACCCTTGCAATCTGTAGCCGCATGTACCCTTGATATGTGTAAGTCTGCTGCTAGATCAAGGCCCTCTCGCAGTGCCATAGCCTCCAAAGTAGCTGGGTCTTTCACATGCTTGAAAATGATAGCCGATGCACCTAAGAAGCTCCCTCCTGGTCCCGGCATATTGCTGCTACGGCTCCAAACCGGCTTCTGACACCCACCGCAGCATCAACATCTAGCTTCGCGTAACCTTCAGGGGGGGCAATCCAGTTCGGGTGTTGCACAACCCCTCCTTGTGTTGGATGAACACTTGGGGCTATAACTTGAAGATCACTTATGCAAGAGTTTATGAATCCGTGTGTGGCCTGCGGTGATTTGAAGATGCCCTCATACAAAGCTTTCCTCCTTGCACCCCATATTGCCCATAGTGAAACCGAAAACCTGATAAACTCATCGGTTTTTAGAGCTCTCATCAAAGCAAATAACCATAACTTTGGGCACTCTTGATGGTGGGAGCTCAATTGGTCCAGTATCTCCTCCGATGATAACACCCAAGTGCATCTCGCCATTGGACAGTTGAGCAGCGCGTGTCTCCAAGAATCAGTCGTCCCACACAAGCCACATACCTTCGTCGTTGACATATTCCTCCTGTGTAAAACGTCTCCCGACGGTATCGAGTTTCGAGCGAGGCGCCACAAAAAGACCTTTATCTTGCTCGGCACTGCAACCTTCCAGATTGCCTTCCATTCTTTGCTTTGTCCCTCACTGGTAGATGTTGTTTCTGCCTCATCCAGCCATCCTTCACAGTCGGACAACCCAGCTGCGTTGTTGTGTCACGTTCCTCCTGGTCGGACTGCAACTCGAACGTCTGGCCCATATTTTTGCGTTTTTTCCTCAAATATTTTCTCCATTTTCGCTATTTTTTTCAGCTCTCATTTCTGCTATTTTAAGAAACCTTTTTAAAAGATATTTAGAAAAAATTAAAATTGTTCACATAACTTTAAAACGTCCATGTATTTTAATAAAAAATCATGACCTTTTTAGAAAATAACATTACAAAAATTGTACAATTCAAAATAGATGTACACACATTTAAATAAAATTCATGATATTTTTATAACATATTCATGTAATGTAAACAATTTGTTTGCGCAATTTAAAAAAAATCCATGTCATATCCAAAAAGTATTCGCAACCACTAAAAATAAGACGTTTCGAAAAATGTTTGACCATTTTAAAAATATTATGACATTTTGAGAAAAGTTCAGGAAATTTAAAATTTTTATTTCCACAATTTTGTAAAATTAATCATAACATATTAAACACATATTTGTGATATTTATAAAAAATGTTCCTATAACTTAAAATTTATGTCCTATATTTAAGAAAATCAAGAAAAAGCAAAGATTTTTACTCTTTACAGGAACATGAATAAATAAAGATTCTCTTCATATCTTCATTTTCCCTTCAAAATTTCTAATGTTTCTACTTTTCCAGCTGGTACCATGTCACCGGTCTTAAATAGGGCGAGGAACCAATCTTTGTAGTATTGGAATGTAAGGCGAAAGTACATTTCTGCACCGAGGAGCAAATGCTCCTGGTGTGAACAGTAAAATCAAAAAAAATCTGAATTTTTTTTGTGACATACTTTCACAAATGTTTCTTGTGCATGCAACATTTCATCATGAAATCACATTGGTGGAAGTCGTGCCAAAAAAGACAAAATCAGAGCTCCAAAATGCTTTTGTAAGTAACATTTTCAGAGCATCGATTTTGTTTATTTTACCACACCTTCTACCAATGTGATTTTGCGATGAAATTTTGCATGCACAACAAACATTTGTGAAAGTATGTCACAAAAAAATCAGAATTTTTTTAATTATTTTTGAATTTTTCAGAATTTACTGTTCATACCAGGAGCAAATGCTCCTGGGTGTAGAAACTCCACATCCAATGTAAGGGCCATGAAATGAGATACAACCCCTCCTACCCTTTCATCTCGCTCGCGAGGCGAACATGCAATCAAGGTTCCCTGCCTTCCATTGGCACTGTCGCTGGTCTGCCGTGTCTTTTGTGGCCTTAGGGCCATGGAGGCATTGTGGATCTCGACTCTTGCCAGCGGAAGGGCTCTTACTCTTTTTTAGGTGAGTTTTTAGTTTGTAGGGTGTGTGTCCTTCTTAGGAAGACGAGGCGGCGTGTGGAGATGAGTATCCGGTGGATCTCGTGAAATTCGCTTGGTGTTTTTCTTCGATGGATCTTCTTAGATCCGATTTTTGTTTATCAGACTTTGCATGTCTTCGGGTTGTATCCTTCCAATCTAAGATTCTCTTCGTCGGCGATGGTGTTATTCTGGTACACTGGTCATGTCGGGTCTTAGCATGATGATTTCCCGACCGTCAGCTATAACAAGGTTTGCCCGGCTCTAGTGAGGACTTGTGGGGGGCGATTACGGCGGCACACCTTTGGCCCACTCCGGTATTTGCAATCGTCATTAGGTGATCGACATATCTGAATGTAAGTTTTGTTACTCCTGTTGTTTTTTGTACTGCCTTAACAACGATGAATTCATGAATATAGTCCCTCCATTCGAAAATATAGTGCGCCCGCGCTTTTCGAGGTCTAACTTTAACCATAAATTAACCAGCGAAACCGACCGTGGCAGGAGAAAAAATATATAATTGAAAACTACTTTTGAATACGAATTCACTTTTGCTCCCGCCACAGTCAGTCTCGTTCGTTAAATTTATGATCAAAATTGAAGCACGAAAATAGAGGAAGCATTATATTTTGGAACGAAGGGAGTATCGATATTCCGGGGAAAAAACCGGAGATGTAAGGGTCAAACTAGTCTAGTATTGAAGTTTTAGCACAAAAAATAAGTAGTCGAAGGGGGTGCGGTTTCTGTTATATGCGCGACGTTGACGCCCTCCAAAAGTTGCTACCTCGCCACTTGTGCGTGACAGTGATGGGTACGTAGCAATATACTAGGATTTTGTTGTTAAGCTCGGACCCGACTTAGTGGACGTCCAGAAAAAAAAGGATTGGACAAGAAGCTTGAAATAGTATCCTAGCTCTCTACCTAAGCTAGGTACGTACTCCCTTCGTTCCATAAAGTTAGTATAAAGTTGAGTCATCTATTTTGGAACGGAGGGAGTAGCTGTGTGGCAGATTGCGAATTATGCATGCTTTAATTTGACACGGTGCATCGATCATATCTATCTACTGTGTGGTGTGGAGTGACTCACTCCCAGTGATCGATCGAGTGGACTCGTGATTCTTTGTCTCTGCACCGTCACGCTGCTAATTATTCTTTGTCTCAAGACATGGCTAGAGTTTATTAAGCTTACTCAAACATGTACGTATAATCAAAATAATTAGTAGCATATGTAGAACTTGGCTTCTTGCAACAACCTGATTCTTTGCCTGCTACTATTGTTCTCAAGATATATAGCTAATTAATCAATCAAGCTTACTTGAACAATGAGCATATCTGCATATGCATACGGCTTGACTTGCATGAGAAATTCAAATTAATTAGCTTAAATATATAGCCTGCCTTTCTTGCAACAACCTTGTCACCTTCTTCCACCTCCCAATCACTACCAGTAACGTTACACGGTGCAAGTAAAAATACTATAGCATGCATGCAGCTGGCCAATGTTACATCAGCGGGGCAGGCCGCCATGGCATGCATATGCATGCAAAGACTAGTAAATAGCAGTAGAGACAGAGAGAATTAACTAGGGAAGAGACGCACGGCCGGGCATGCACATTCCATGCACGGACGTCAGACCATCAGCCGGCCGGGGAAGAAGACGTTGGCGCCACGTACGTACGTAGGATCACGAGGGAAGCATGCATGGAGGAGACGACGATCGGTGACGGCAACAACAAAAAAAACCTCGTCCACCGGTGGCACGTCATATGCCGCTGGCCCGGAAGAGGCGCATGAGGCCGAAGGTGAGCCCCATGGCGGCCAGCCCGCCGACGACGACCCGGGCGGAGGACCTCACCACGGGCGCCCGGCCCAGCACGGCCCCGACGACCCCGAACGCCGCCAGCGCCAGCGTCGCCACGGCCACCACCACGGCCACCCGCAGCTTGTACCCCACGATGAACCCGGCCGCAAGCAGCGGCAGCAGCGCGCCCACGGAGAAGGCGAGGGCCGAGGCCGCGGCGGCCTGCACCGGGCTGGGCAGCGCCCTCTCCTCGTCGCCCCCGCGCTTGCCGTCGCGGTCGAGCTGCGCGATCTCCACGTCGCGCTGGGAGCAGACGGACACGAACTCCCCGATGGCCATGCTGCACGCCCCCGCCAGCAGGCCCGCGAACCCGGAGATCACCATGGCGCGCACCTCGTGCTTCACCGCGCCCACGCCCAGCATCAGCGACGCCGTGGACACCAGCCCGTCGTTGGCGCCCAGCACCGCCGCGCGCAGCCAGTTGGCGCGGCCCGCGAAGTCCACGTCGGAGTCGGAGTCGCCGCCGCCGCCGCGGCACATCGCGCCCGGGTTCTCGGCGTCGGCCAGCTTGGTGTCGTTCACGGCCATGGCTCGCAGCTGAGATCGAGAGTGAGACGGAGATGAGATGGTGGCAGTGGTGCGAGGCAGGTAGCAGGCAAGGAGGCAGTAGTGTGGAGGACACACGCTCCGGTGGCGTGCTTTATAGCCCGCGGAGCTCTGCCCGGTCAGGTGCGGAGGGTGTTGCGTGTGGGCATGCCGCTCTCCGCCTACCTTTTCCCCCCATTAGCGCTGAGGTTCCCAGCTTTCATGCCGCTCCGGGACTGTGTGGCTAGTGCGTACATGCCGCCATGCCATTGACACGGCCCTCTCTCTCTCTCTCTCTCTCTCTCGCTATCTTTTCCTCTCTTTTGACATCCGGTGTGGGGCGGGCGCGCGTGGCCACCACGATCGACCACACACCTAGACCTAGATTATTACCCCATCCATTCCAAATTCCATGGTGCTTGCTGAGTGTACATCGATCATATCTTACAACCACACGGACACAGCTCGTGTGGTGCAACGTATGCATGGGCAGACCGGCGACGACGTCTGGTCCTGTCTAACTTCTCGAGAGCTTGGCGAGGCGAGTTCGTTCCGTGGTGGATCGGCAAGGGAACATGGCACGTCTATCGATCGGCCTTTGGGTTTTCCTTGCACATATGAGTCGATCGATCAGTATTATTATTGCCGTCATGCATATGCGTAAGAGATCTAGCTAGGGGAGGCTCGGGCTTTAGAGTTTCTGTTGCGGGGAGCTAGCTGTTTTCCTGTTTGACAAATTTGTGCTGGCATAGTGGGTTGGCAGATTGCTTTCCGGCAGTGCATGCAGATGTATATGTCACTACTCACTGCCTGTTTTGTGTCTGGTAAGTAAGTGTTCGTTGAAATGGTGATGATGCTCGTGAATATATTTGCAAGCCTGCCTACCTAAAATTTCAAGGCACATGTCGACCAATTACGCATCTGGTTCAACAGTTAGATACTCCGCTATGTAGACAAAAGGAAAGCTAAACATTTTTAGGTGCAATGATTAGTTAGTTCTTTTATAGAAAATGGAAACTTTCCTTACCTTTTTTTTAGAAACCATATGTACTGTTCATCATATGAAGTTGTAAATTACTACGCACACGGTCCACACTGGACAATACCAAAGAGTACAACCACCATGGCACAACAACAACACACACCCAATAGAAAAGAAATTTATAAACATTTCGCTGAGGGGGTCGATTGCTAAACCAAATCATTGTTGTCCATCGTCCACCACCAGCGTTACCGGAGGAGTAGGATACGGACACCACAAGCCAAAGAGCCGTCGGAGCACCATCACATCAATATTTTGTGAGCTGAAAGAAAGCACCGCCGCGGACGGCAGAGCACATATCGATGTGGCGCGTACGATTGGGCTCAACCCCGTGCTCATTGGGCCTCAGATCCACCGACTCATGTCGACCTAGTCGAAGAAAACCACCGGATCCGCCTGCCTGCATCCCGCAACCTACTGCCAAAATAGCAACCACTCTGAGGACGCTATCCTCTACATGAAGCAGCAGTCGATGACGAGCTTATGTACAATATGCTTTTCCAAAAAGCCTCTCAAAGAAGAAGCTCTGTGATGGGCCGGAGCGAGGAACACATTATTCTCTACGGTGACACGTTAGCTTACGTTTTCTCAATCCTCATGCATACAGCCAAAAACGATCAGTTAGTACTACTCCCTCTATCCTAAAATAAGTGTCTTAACTTTATACTAACTTTATTTTATATACTAAGGTTGAGACACTTACTTTGGGTCGGAGGGGGTATTATTCAACCATAACATAGACAAAAGAAAAGCTGCAAACTTCATGTAGTTGAAAATGCTCACTTGCGGTTTTTGTATATATGGGAGAAAAGCTACACATATAGTTGCAACCGATGGAAGTGGCTGAATGGCATTTATTTCATGATGGGATGGATGTTGTCGCTAGCAAGCCATGGACATATCCATGTGGCCGGCTATATATAGCAAGTGTGTTTTTTTTTCTTGTGTAAAGCAAGCCAACGTACCTGCCGTGAGCCCGTGACGTAGCTGATTCTCCTTATCATGATGGAACCGTATCATCTCAGGCTCTGAGCTGCAAATCACTTACTAAAAACACTCACTTTGGAGACGGAGCTGCGTGCACCACGTCGCAGCAGACACAAAACGAAGAGAGAATTCCTTATTTGGCCCTTTCTTAAACTTTGGTTTCCTACTTGGCCCAAAATAAAATTTTCTTCTCTATTTGACACCTAAAGTAATTTTTGTTCCTTATCTAACACTTCCGTCCATTTTAGACACTAAAGGTGTTAAGCGTAAGGTGGAAAGACCGTTTTGCCCCTAGTGTTATTGTGTGACTATCCTGACGGTAGTAAAAAAGAAAAAGGCAATCAATTTATCCATGTTTTAGGGATGTATGCTCCAATATTTTGGTTAGTTCATCATTCGCGAATGCGGCAACGGAGTGGATATGTTCCAGCGTTGAGGCGGGCTCAGCCTTAGGCGTCCACCCGGACATGGCGCGTCTACATGAGTCGCGGACGGCGCCGGCATCGCCTACGGTTCATGGCAGTCACGATTAATGATGCGCCTCCGGTAGTCGGACATAGCCAGATAGATCGCTGGGTGGCGGGGCGGCGGAGCCATGATGCAGCGGCGGGGCCGGCCAGAGCGGGCGGCGGAGAGAGCAATCAGCGCAGCCAGCGGCGCTGCTAGCCTGGTGCTGCATGCACGCTCGCTCGGGTTGCTGAGGTTGGCTGAACGTGTGCATGTGGCTTGCTAGCAGGGCTGCTGACGTGCTTGCTTGTTCGTCAGCACGGGGTAGCTGGAGCTCGGAAGAGATATCGGCGTCACTTTCCTCGCCGTGCCCAGCAACTGTTTGCATAAATGCCTGAGTGCTGGCTTCGTTGGGTGCTCTGTCCTCCCTTTGCATGCGTGAGTGTGTGTACCCTGCCTTGGTCTGTAGCGTTGATGTGTAGCAACCTCTTCTTTGTATTGATGATGACCAGGGTACAAAAATATTACAGGGGCAATATGGTCTTTTCACCTCACACTTAACACCGTTAGTGTCTAAAATGGACGAAAGTGTCATATAAGGAACAAAAATTACTTTTGCTGTCAAATAGGGAAGAAAATTTTATTTAGGCCAAATAGGGAACCAAACTTTAAGAAAGGGCCAAATAAGAAATTCTCTCCAAAACGAAAAGATGAGCAACCCAACAAGCATCTCTGTCCTTGTGTGCTTGATTTGGAATGGCATTGGCATCTAGCTATAGGTAGCCGTGTAGCCATTTACTCTGTGTGGTGTCTTTGCCTGTCAAAGAATCAAATATATCACGAATCAATCGAAACGCCACGTTTATACCCCACATCTTGCGAGTTCAAAAAGGGTGATTATCATTTAACTAAATTATTACTTTGTTGTCTCTTTGCTTGTCAAAGAACCAAACATATCGCGAATCATGGATCGATGTTTATGCTCCGCATCTTGTCAGTTCCAAAATTATAGTAATCATTTAACGGAAAGTAGGAGTAGAAGGTAAAACCAAAATAGCTAGTGCATTATCTTGGAATGCAAGGTAAATAAAAAAGAGAAGGTGAAAAACTAAGTGCATGCACTGATTGGGAAGTAGATCCAGAGGAATCCAAGTGCATGCAATTTGCATGCATGCATCCCTCTCGTGGACACTGTTGTTCCTTCTTTGTCATCCACAAACAAAAAGAGGAAGAAGAAATAATAAAAGGCACAGTGCTTTGAGCAGACAGAAACTTTGAAGGAAAGATGACAAGGGAGCTATCTAGTCCAGGAGCAAACACACAGCATCCCGGCTCTGCAAACAACAAAAGCAGGGAGAAATTGTTCCCAAAAAAAGCAGGACATGAATAATGAGTAATAAATAAACAAACACACAGCACAGGTCAACATATTAGGTACACGTACTCGATGCATGCATGGTAGCACGGTCGATCGAGCCGGAAAAAGGAATAAATTATTTGCAGTTGCAGTGAGTGCTGAATCGGCGTGCACCATGCATGATGAACACTACCAAGAGAGAAGCTGGCATTTGCATTTGCATTTGGGAAGAAGAGAGAAAAATATTGGAGGGGAGTGCGGGATAAGCATGCACTCCACACGCCTCCTAATCTCTTTTTATGTTATCTCCCTCGATATGATCTTGCTTTAGCGAGTGGCCTCGCTTTCTTTCTGCCTTTCTTTCTTTTTCTCTCTCTGCTTTCGTCTCTCTTTCTCCCTTCATGATTTGGTCGCTCCCTTTTCCCAATCTTTCGTTGCCAATGTGTGTATGTGCCGGCTAGCTATAAAATCTGACTTCTTGTGTCGATCGACCATTCGAATGTGCCACTTATGTTCTAAAATACATGATGTTTTAATAGGTATACGACCCAACAAGCAACTTTGACTTCAAATGTTTGACGCTAATTAGTACTATATGGTTAATTAGTATGATTTGAGTATATATAGGAAAAGTTATGTATCATATGCGCTCATAATATATCAAGCCATACTATTATCAGACGTTTTTTTAATCAGCAGTTACTTTTTGGGATTAATACTCGAAGCTAGATAAGTTTGACTGCATGATTTCTGGGTTGTCGTCCATAATGTAGAAGGGATATGGCTAACGAACTAACTTGGCTTTTCACCTTTAACCTTTTACACAACCACGCTTACCACTTGGCTTTTGCCCTTTAGTTACACGACTGGACTCACCTGATTACCCCTTGGCTTCTTCGAACAGACCGTCAAGTAATAGAACGAAGTGGATGATCAACTAACCAGCACTAGGTTTACAAAGTTCAATCTGCTAAATTGTGCACATGTGTTAGGAAACGTGTCATCTTTTCCTAGAATTGGGATATTGCCCAAATGTTGATCTGCATTTGATCCGCAAGATAAAATCACACTCTCGGCCATATTTAGCCTTGAGAAGTTAATAGTTTATCAATCGATATATCTGAATTTAGTACTTTTGGTACCATATGTGATCGACTACTTAGACCTTAATAACTCTTGCCCGCCTTTATTTACCCACTCGCATGCATTTCTCACATCGAGTCGCCATTATGTTCTCTTCCATGTCAACACTCCCAAATCCACATCAACGCCATTATGTTCTCTTCCCAGCGGTTATTATTACTTCTTGTGCTTGGCCTCCACACGCTGCATTAAATTGCACTACATTGGCAATTCACCTATAGCCGGCTTTACAACCTTGCTACAAACCCTAATCCCTTAACCTTCTTGATGATGTCACCAGTCTCATCTTCCAACGCCCCTATCCCTTGCTTGCGTTCCAAAGACACCATTTGACTGAGACCATGATGCATAAAATATCTGTTAGAGCATGATGCCTATAGGCTAGGGGTGGAAAGTGGTAGTGGATAATTAGAAATATCTGATTTTCGTATTCGAGAAAATTCCTATTCGTATTTGAAACATCCGCATCTAAACCAAAATGAAAACGGAAATTATCCATATCTGAATTTATATAACAGATAAAAAATAAATATGGCATGATATTTTGACACAAATATGGATATGGAAGTGGATATATCCGTATCCGAATAAGATTATGGGTGGTAATTTTTTGAATTCTAGCCCCAATACTCCAGTTATCCAACATAAAAGCCAAATAAGTGGTCAAATTTTACTCTTTCTATGATTAAACTTACAAATTATTATGCATTACAATAGTATGTATTCATAAACCTATTTATCATTGACTTATTGTATGTCACAAGTTGACTATTTCATCTCACATAGCCATTGACTAATTTACTTAAGAAATATGTCGTTATTACTCATATCCGTTCCGAATCGAGTAAATGCCTGATATGTACCCGTA
The DNA here is from genome assembly GCF_002162155.2 of Triticum dicoccoides. Classification (NCBI taxonomy): domain Eukaryota; kingdom Viridiplantae; phylum Streptophyta; class Magnoliopsida; order Poales; family Poaceae; genus Triticum; species Triticum dicoccoides. The sequence continues at coordinate 811,926,803 of NC_041383.1, read as the reverse complement.
TTAGAATAACATCCGAGCCGCATTCATATCCGATAACATCTGTATTCACATACGTATTCGTTTTAGAAATATGAAAACGGAAGTGGTAAGAGCACTATCCGGTCTGCATCCGATCTGTTTTCACCCTAGGGAGGGGAGGGGGTCCTTTCTCATGGGATGCAAGGCACGAGAAGAATTTCCAAAGATTTAGCTAATTGTTTCCCAATTTATTTATAGTTTTTGTTGATATCAAGCTAGAAATAAGTTACTCTAGTTAGAATGCAGTCCTAGTGTCAATTGTAAATACTAACTATAGCTTTTGTTTCCCCTAATTCGTGTTTATGGAGATCCTAACCACCATAGAACTAGGGGAATTTGGATTCATATCGGGAGTTTTGTGTCTTCTTCTCCTGGGAAACAAGGTTTACTGCATGGGTGGTTTCAGTTATATCATTAACCACCTAAAGAAGAGCAATCATCGCAGTACACAAAGCCAGTCAAATCATGACTAATTTCAATCGTATGTAAGACGATGTGGCTTAAGAGATATTGGGTATCATGGCCCAGCTTACACCTAGTGTACCATGCATATTTCCTCTGACCTATTTACGGGCATCTTGACCGTTCTTTTGCCAATGCAGAGTGCTGCAATGTCTTTCTTAATACTTTAATGTTGATTTACATACCATTCCTAGTGACCATGTCCCAATTATGTCTATCACTCAGTTTACCACATTTAAATCTGAAAGGACCTTCAAATTTGAGATGAGCGGCTGCTAGAAGAATGACTTCCAAAAGGTATCCAATTTTCTTGATGTACTCCTATAATAAACTATTCCACGTTAGAGCTTCTAACCTTTAAGGTTCCTTGAATAAATGAAGAAAATTTGCAATTGTAACTTAATTTATGTCCTTTTTGCGAGATCGATAATAGTTTATTCCAATAAGATAGCGTTAAAATCATTTGGCAAGAGTTCCTCGACACATGGGGGCCCTCTACCGAGCCACACAACCGTAGCTCGCTCAGAGCGACTATTCCTTGCTAGGCAATCTGCAACAAGATCTATGCAATTTCTAGGGAATAAACACTCTATCGATCATAAGGGACTTAATCTCAATTACTAAATGACCATAAACCGATCAATCTAAACCAGACTTGGAAAGGCAAGATAGGGTAGTCAAAGAATCAGATTGACCATAGCCAGTAGCTCTGTATGCTGACAAGCGAGCGCCATACTGATCATCAACGCATGAAACTCTATTTCGGGAGCATCACTGTAGTTAAACAAGTAGTGATACACTGAGAAGATGACAGAGCTATCAGGTCTTCGAAGAATCATCACAGCCGCTGCCGTACCATCCTCCTCCAAAAAAGACCCATCCACTGATAGTATCGCCATGTTGCATGGAGGTGTAGGCCAAGGTAGCACTTAGGGCATAGGGTGTGGCTTTGGTCTTTCCCAAGTTTCCTCCGCAATCATCTTTCCTTCTAGCATTTCGTCCATGGTGTATTTTTGAGCATCTAAGATTGATCTCATATAGCTTACCAGCAGGGTGTGACATTATTCCACAGTAGCATTAATGAAATCTAGGCTTAATTGTAGCCTTGCTTCCTTGAATAGGGATCCTAGAGGTGTATGACCGAAACCATCGTCGTTAGTCTCTTGCTTGAGGGTGATGTATTCCGTCTCAATGACAACTTTTCCCATTCCCACCTGGCCGGCAACATTTTGGGCCGCGGTTGTTGTTATTGCTTCAGTTTGATGAGCCTCAGTAGCATGCTCAATGTGTCCGGCTGCAACAATCAACACGCCCCTCAATGTCCCTTGCAAGGCAACCCTAGCCACCATTGCGTTCTTTCCTAGCTAAATGCACCATTGATATGAATTTTGGTCACATGTTTATCTTGGTTTGTGTGTGTTGCATCCCATTCCTAAAAATGGTTTAGGAGACGACTAGTGAAAGCTCGTAGTTCTTCAGAGACCCTCAATGATTCTTGCCATCCCCCAGCTCCAAAGGATGTATACAATCATTAACTTGTGCGATTCAGGGAGTTTTTTTATCTTGTCCATCACTTTGAGTGGGCCTTGGCATAATGTCAGGTTGCAATGCACCTCTTCCAGTTGGGAAGCTCTCCATCAACGTTTCACTTATGGGCAGAAGAAAAAATGATTCACATCTTCAAAGAGTCGATTGCATACCACACAGTGACTTTCGAGTTCCATGCCTCAACGAGCAATATTGATGTGCAGTGGGTGACTATTTCAGCAAAAACATCCCATGAAGTGGCATACATTGGTCGGACACTCCATCTTCCAAATATTGCTCCAGATCTACCGTGTTTTCTCACAACTGCGTAAGCTATCGTCATTGATCATGGTCGCCTCCTAAGTGCCACGCATTATCATCCTCTGCATACTTGTAGATAGGAATTTCTAGCACCAACTGGGCATCATCCATAGAGAACGTTTGGCAGACTAAGTCAACGTCTCACTTTTGTGTTTCATGATCAATGAGCTCCTTTACTTTATGAGGGAGATTGTGTCCCTCCACAAGCATTGGCTGCCTGGCAGATCCTCTTGGCGTCCAAGGGTCTTTACACATATTAATATGTTCTCGTGACCCAAGATCATGCCGGCTTTGAAAACATCAATACCTTTTATAATACTTTGCATTACATAGCTCATAGCCTTATACCTGGGCTAGGTTGGACATCCAGAATACTCCCTTGTGGGAGATACCTGGCTTGCATGACTGGACACAAAGTAATTTTGGAGACCGAAGAATCCTCTATACTTGATATGCTAGTAATGCCATGTTGAAAGAGTAAAGCTCTTGTTGTTCGTCACCTTGCCGTGATCACCAAATTTTACAAATAATCTTTGAGATTTCTTCACATAGAACATATGAACAATGTCATCATTGACCAGGAAACTTAGCAAGCCTTTATTTGAGATGATAGAATATATAAAAATGTCATTGTTGCCAGAGAGATTGATTACATACTCCTTTCAATTTTCATCATGGAGGCATAAAGCTATTTGTTGTTGAAAGTAGACTTAGCTAACGCTTTTGATGAAATTGAATGTAACTCTGTTGTTAGATCATTATCACGTAGAGGGCTATATGGCCATTTCATAAAAAAATTCCATGAATACATTTCATCAATATCTTTTGTCATCATTATTAATGACCAACCTTTTGGTAACTTTAGTCTCAAGGAATACGAAAAGGTTTCCGTTATCGACGTGTTGTTTTGTCCTTTTCACTTACTAAACTAAACAATAATTTTCCTTACTTTCATTTAGTTCGAAAGATCTTACGCTGCGTTTGGATGTCTATATTGGAGGACTCCGTATTGAATTGGTTTCAATACCAATTCAGTGGGGAAACTGTAACGGACATGAATACAATTTCACTTGTTTGGATGTCATGGAATTGGTCCATGTAATCCCAGTGAGGTTTCAATACCAAATCTTGTTTGGATGACAAACTATGGAATTGCATAATGCCTTGTTCTATATGCATCAAATTAAAATTTATACAATATGTGGCTATAATCAACGTCCTTGTTGCTCTCGCTGTCAAGTAAGACTGATTGTCGATGATCATCTTATCTCGCTGTCTCTTGCTAGCAGTATGCTCCTGCTAGCCTCCCTCTCTTCTTCTGAAAAGCAATCAGCCAAAGCAGAGACATAAGTTCCGCACTGCACACATAATTAAGAATGAATTCACCCGTCAAAAAATAACAATCAATCCTCTTGTTACTAATCTCATTTTAGCAAGATGCGAAGGGAAACTAAATTATGTCTGACTGGATGATTATATGAAACAGACAAATATCTTGCAGTGTCATAAGAGAGCAAGCACCATGAAATCTGTTCCTGAAGTTGACAGAATATGGCTGTGTAATGTGCATTCGACTGCCAACTGATGAACTAGTGAACTAGTGATGACAACAGAAACGTCCGGATCGAAAGGAGGTGAGCAATACGTTTCCAGCCAAATCGGAGGTGCGGAGCTCGGAAACTTGGGAGGGTGCAGCGCGTGTAAGCGATTTCGGCGCTGAATTCGTTTTATTTCGGACCGCTGTTTCCGCGTGCATGCCAAACACCTGAATTGGAAATTTGGAAATACCAAATCCAATTCAGGGCCTCATTACAGACATCCAAACGCAGCGTTAATGATTTCCCCTTCAACAAAAAATCTTGGCCACTCATGCACATCTACTTTGCCACCAAATCTCTTCTCCATTTAGCTTCGAAGGTACCCTCGGAAGATATCCCTAATCATGTCCTTGTCGTTTCTTTAAAATCTTTTTCATGTGGCCCCATGACCGTTTTTGAATGCGACCCTTAACTCTATCCAAGTGGGGGTTACCGCTACCCATGGAATCTTACTAAAAGAACTATGTGACACTTCTTCATCCAATTGATTTTCCTATCTGTTATCTTCATGCTGCAGGCCGGGGCTCAGCCGCTCAGGCGATGCTTCATGCACCTGACACGACTCACGCTCTAGCTTGGCAGAATGTTTCTTTTTTGTAGATCATAAAACTCTTGCAGATGTTGCTAGAGCCAGTGAAAATCCTTTCAAGTCGAGGAGATTGGAGCATTCAACCTCTTGTCGATTTCTTCACCATTCCAAGACGAGGACACACGCCATCCATGTTGCCAGAAGCTTCAAAATTGTAGCACATGCCCCCGCGATATGTGCTTTTAGAGTTTGATATGCTCCATATCACTCCTTCCCATCATGCAAGAACCACTGTGATTTTCCCCCTCTCTATCGATGATATTTGCTTTAGAGAACATCAACCTCTTTGTTAGGAAGTGGCAATATCAACTCTGTCTTGGTTGTTGATGACTAAAATAAATATCCCCACGTTAGCAGGTGAAAAGGAAAGAAGAAGAACAACATCAAAAATAAATAAAAACTTATGCCAGCCGGTGAGATGACCCCATTGGAGTTTTGGGCCGTGGGCTCATTCTCTTTACCTTGAGCGAGGAAGAAACGGACCAGCAGTTAGTGTCAAGTATTGTTTTCACCCTTTTATTATTCCTGTAAACCTAGCTATTGATTAATAAAGAGGTTTTAGCGCTAAAAAAACTATTGTTTTTTGTAAGTAAAGAACTACACGTATTTTCTATCGATCTCAACGGCCATGTGGGCTCACCGAGTGATTCTTCGTGTAGCTTCAAAGGTATCCTCGGAAGATATCCATAATCATGTCTTTGTCATCTTTTTTTACTTTCTTTTCCTTGTGGGATCATGAGGGTTTTTACACGTGACCTTAACTCTTTCTAGGTGAGGGTTATCGCTACTCTAGGAATCTTACACAAAAAACTCCAAAACACGTATTTACTAAGTCAATTCCCTTATCTGTTATCTCCATGTTGCAAGCCGGGACTCAGGCGATGTTTCTTGCATCTCACACGACTCTCGTGCTAGTTTGACAGAACATTTCTTTTTCGTGGATCAAAGAACTTCTGTAGATGTTGCCAGGGCCAATGAAAATCCTTTAGCTAGATTCATGGACATTGGAACATTCATCCGCTTCTTGTTGATTTTTTTCACCACTCCAAGACAAGGACCATATGACGCCATCCATGTTGCCAGAAGCTCCAACATTGTTGCACATGCCATCTCCGTGAGACGTGCTTTTAGAGATCAATATGCTCCATATCACTCCTTTCCGCAGTGAAAGAACCACGATGATTTGTATTTCATTCTGTTAGGCATACTTGCTTTAGAGCATCTTCAACAGGCGTACAAAAAGTGCTCCGCGCGTTAAAATTTGGGGTTTTCTGGGCGCCAGACAGCTTCAGCAGAAGCCTAAAATAGTGCATGCACAAAAAGAGATTGGGTACGCGCTAAAATGTGCTATCAAAAGCTGTAAATTTGGGGCGCCGGATTGCGCGCGCTTCACAATTTGCACCGTGTGTTTTTTTGCGCGCACGTTTTCGAGCATCTGCTAAACCAATGTTGGGTCCTTCGTGCTAAAAGTGCTACAGTGACGCGCTAAAACGGTTTTAGCGCGCGAAACTTTTATGCGCCTGTTGGAGATGCTCTTAGAGGACATCAACCTCCCGGTGGCGATACAAACTCCATCTTGATTGTTGTTGAATAAATAGCCCCAACTCCATTTTGCCCCAAAAAAGAGGAAAGATGAAGAAAGAACATGAAAAGTAAAAAAAAGAAAAAAAGATCTGCAGGCGGGTGAGATGACCCGGTTAGAGATTTGGGCCGTGGACTCAGTTCTCCTTAGCCTTCACCCAAGCGAGGAAGAAATGGGACCGTCAGTCAGTGTGAACTAGTATTGTTTTTTGTTGTCTAAAAAAACTCTTTTTTTTATAAAAGAGAGCGTCCTCTCCGATTTTCATTAAAAGAAATCATTCAGTCTTACAACTAAGAGAACCAGACTAAACTACTAGAGCAAGTCTAAAAAAAAACTACTCCCTCCATTTCAAAATACAGTGTGTCCTCGGTTCCCGTGCTTCAACTTTGACCATAAATTTAACCGACGGGACCGACAACGGCTGAAGCAAAAAATATACATGTGAATTCGTATTCAAAAGAAGTTTTCAAATATACATTTTTTGCTCCCGCCGCAGTCGGCCTCGTACTCTCGTTGGATAAATTTATGGTTAAAGTTGAACCTCGAAAAACGTGGGCGCGCTATATTTTGGAAGGAGGGAGTGGTATTGTTTTTGTTTGCATATAAAAAAGAGTAGTTTGCCTAAAAAAAACTATTGTTTTTTGTTTGGCATAATGCATAAAACAAACTACAGTATTTGTTTCAGTTTTTCTAAAAAAAAGTAAAGAGCTGCTCGTATTTCCTATCGATCTCAACGGCCGTGTGGGCCCGCCGAATGATTCTTGCCCCACCGGGCAGGCAAAGGCGCGTCCTCGCTTTATCAGTTCACGCGCCATTCCCGCCGCTACCCACCCTCACCCGACCTCCCACCCACCCCTCCAACGCCACGCGCGCCCCACAGCCGCCCGGACCCACCCGTCATCCACCGCACCAAACGCACCCCCACGTACCCGCGGCAGCCGTAACGGCTCATCCGAATCCGATCGCGCGGACGCCAGGCTCCCCGACGCACCGCCGCGCCTACCCGCGCCCCCTCCCACGTCTCGCTGACCGTGGGCCCGGCACGGCGGCAGACGACGGACCCCACTGGCATGCACTCGCACCGGGCTGTGGGCCCGCGCGTGGTATGTTGTGCTCCACGTCAGGGGAAATGACGGGAATGCCCCTCCGCCCCCCGGATTTCCTTCCCGATATACCACTCTTCTCCCCTCCCCTTCCCTCCCCCCATCTCCTCCGCCTCCTCCCACCCACCGCCGGCGACCATGGCCGGCTCCGACGACGACGAGGCGGCGGCGGCGGCGGCGTTGGCGCCGATCCACTGCCTGCCGCCGGACGCGCTGCGGAACGTGCTGCTGCGGCTGACGCTGCGGGACGCGGTGGCGTGCCGCCCCGTGTCGCGCCTCTTCCGGGAGACCCTCACGGGGCCCTTCCTCGCGCTGCTGCCGGCGCTCCGCCTGCTGCTGCTCCGCCACCCGCGCCCCGACGGCGGGGGCTGCCTCCACGCCTTCGACCCCGACCGCCGCCGCTGGCTCCGCCTCCCCTTCACCGCCTTCCTCCCGCACCAGGCCTTCTCCCCCGTCGCCTCCTCCGCCTCGCTCCTCTACCTCTGGATCGAGACCGCCCCCGCGCCCCTCACCTCCTCCTCCTCCTCCTCGTCGTCCTCCTCGCCCGCCGCCGCAGCCCACCCGCCCAAGGCGCTCGCCGTCTGCAACCCGCTGGCGGGCACCTACCGCCTGCTGCCGCCGCTCGGATCCGCCTGGGCGCGCCACGGCACCGTCCTCGCGGGGCCCGGCGGCGTCGTGCTCGTCCTCACCGAGCTCGCCGCGCTCTCCTACACCCCGTCCGAGGGATCCGGCAAGTGGATGAAGCACCCGCTCTCGCTCCCCTCCAAGCCGCGGAGCCCCATCCTGGCCGCCGGCGCCCGCGCCGTCTTCGCGCTCTGCGACGTCGGCACCCCCTGGCGCAGCCAGTGGAAGCTCTTCTCCTGCCCGCTCGCCAGGCTCACAGGCGGCTGGGCGCCCGTCGAGCGCGCCTCCTGGGGCGACGTCTTCGAGATCCTCAAGCGCCCCCGCCTGCTGGCCGGCGCGGGCGGCCGCCGCGTCCTCATGATCGGTGGCCTCAGGTCGTCCTTCGCCCTCGACGCGCCCTGCTCCACGGTGCTCATCCTCCGCCTGGATCTGGCCACCATGGAGTGGGACGAGGCTGGCCGCATGCCGCCCAATATGTACCGCTGCTTCACTGGCCTCTGCGAGGCTGCTGCCCAGGGAAGCGCCATGCCCGCCGCCCCTGTTGCCGGCAGCAACAACAAGGTAAAGGTGTTTGGGGGTGATGGCAAGGTGTGGTTTGGTGGAAAGCGCGTCCGCGGGAAGCTGGCAATGTGGGAGGAGGACGACGTGGGGAGCAGCGGCGGCAAGTGGGACTGGGTGGATGGTGTTCCTGGATATGGTGATGGTGTATACCGCGGCTTTGTGTTCGACGGTGGGTTCACAGCAATGCCGTGACCCGCGAGGCTCATGGAAAAAGATATCCCAGACTGGTGCGTGACTAAATGCGCTCAACTAACGATTTTCCATTGATCTGGGACATCCATCTACTGCTGAAGAGGAACTGATATCTCCATACATTTTATTTACATCGTACTTGGTTCTTAGCTTGATGAAATACTTCCAGTTGTTGTACTTAATGAACATGAAATGATCTGTTGGTTCGTTGTTTCAGACATTGAAATGATGCAGACTGTTATATGTTTAGACGATAAAATGTTAAATGTCGCATTTATAGGAACAAAATTTTACTGTGGTTAACTGGTAACTAGTCTGCATTATTTATGTGTGTTGGCCACATCCCACATGCTAATGGTACCTTGATATATTCGTGCTGTGCATCTGACGATTGCTTAGAATTGTAGTAGCCTAATAGGTTTAAATTTGGATGATTAGGTTTAACTCTTTTACAAGCTACCATTATGAAAGTTGTAGATATTGTTTTTTTGTGATGCCATCTTTATTTTTGTATTTAGAGTGGCATCAACTACTACTGCTGTTAGTGCTTGGAGTTCTCTGATATGCATTTTGTTACCCGTGTCGCATCTAGGTTAACTTGATTGGACTTTCATTTGATACACGACTCATCAAATGATCTGGTTAATATAGGCATTGAGTGTTCATACTACCTGCATGGATTGCAGAGCCACTGCATATGAACTAATTGGATGTACATAACTCTGGTCATTGTTCAATACTTTGATGTCGTTAACCGTGGCAGTCATGCATTTGAGTCATAGGAGCCCTGAGGTAGATGCCCCAATAGAGATTCCAAACCTACATGTAGGGAATCCTAATGGACATATCTGTTCAAAACTTACCTGTAGACTAGATACCGGCCAACTCTTGTTTGTGAGTTTTGAGTTGATGATAGTCTAGCTTTTAGTTTATAATCTCTGTATTACTAGCTCGTTTTTTCTTTACGAGTGCATGGACGCCATCTACTGTCATCATCGTCCTTATTTCCAAAACTGAACATGATAAACAAGCTTGTTGGGTCTAATAATTGCTATTTATTCTGCCTTTCAGATGCGGTCTTGTAGTCCCTGTATGAACTATTACCATTTAATGTACTCAGGGATGTTTAAGCAAAATATTTCACGCTTGTATTTTATTCTGGGATATATTTACTTCTGCTAAAAATGATGTACTCATTTGGGTGCTCTAAGCCAACTATTGCGTCTATACTTCTTGTTTAATTTTCTGTAGCCATAAAGACTACATTGTATTAATCATCCATTTCGATACACCAAACCCTGTCCATTTCGATACACCAAACCCTGTCACAAGCACGCAAACTTGAATTTTTGTTGTACTTGATGGATATCAAGGTATCTGTCAGTCCTTTTGTTTCAGACATTAGAATGTTGTAGACCTTTCTATGTTTAGATGATAAAATGCGACATTTATAGGAACAACATTAGTGTGTTTAACTGGTAACTAGTATGTTTTTTTTTTCGTGTGTTGGGCACATGATCATGTTATGTTGATATATTAGTGGTGTGTCGGATGATTGCTTCTCTCCACCATTTTTGAGGTTGCGGATGCTGTTTGCTAGCTTCATCTTTATTTTCGTATTTAGAGTGGTATCAATTACTTGTGCTGCTGTACCTATAGGAGCCAGGAAGTAGATGCCCCTTAACCTACCTGTAGAAGTGCAGAGCACCCTCAGTGGACATAGCTGTTCAGAACTTACCTGTAGGTACTGACCAACTCCTGTTTGAGAGTTTTGAGTAAGCTAGTCAAGCTTTTAGTTTATCATTTCTGCACAACTAGCTCAGATTTGATTTTACGAGTGCATGGTCGGTTTCAACTATTATTATTGGCCTTGTTTCCAAAACTGTACTTGATAAACAAGCCTATTTGGGCTCATAATTGCTATTTATTCTGCCTTTTAGATGCGCTCTTGTGGTATCCTGTGTGAACTATTACCATTCAGTGTACGCAAGGATGTTTAGTCAAAATATTGCGCATTGATATTTTCTTCTGGTGTATATTTACTACTGCTGAGAAAGATTTAATCATTTGGGTAAGCCCGCTGTTGCGTATATATTTTTTGTTTAATTGTCGATAACCAAACAGACTACATTGTATGGTATGGAATCTTCCATTTCGATACACCAAACCATGTCATGTGCATACAAACTTGGTTTCTTGATCTGTCAGTTTGTTTCAGACATTCAAATGATATAGACCTTTCTATGCTTTAGATGATAAAATGTCGCATTTATAGGAACAACATGAGCGTGTTTTAACTGGTAACTAGGCTGCTTGTTTTTTGATGCGTGTTGGGCACATGTTCATGTTACGTTGACAACTTGATATTTTAGTGGTGTTTATCGGACGATTACTTGGAACTGCAGTAGGTTTAAATTTGTTATGAGCCACATGGAAGTAGAAGTAGTGACCAACATTTCTGAAGTTGTGGATATTGTTTGTTAGTGATGCCTTTTTATTTGTGGATTTAGAATGGCATCTACTACTGCTGCTGCTGCTGTACGTAGTATCAAGTTGTTTGATCTGCATTTTGTTACCTGTGTCACATATAGGTCAACTTGATTAGACTTCCATTTGACTCATCAATTGGTCGGGTTAATTTAGACAGCGAGTGTTCTTATTGTCGGTACCGATTGTAGAACCACTGCATACTGACTAAATAACTAACTCCAGGTAGCTGTGGTAATTGTTCGCTTCTTTGATGGAACCGTTGTGGTAGTCATGCATTCTGAGTCATATGAGCCTGGAGGTAGATGCTCAACAGGGATTGTAAGCCTACCTGTAGAGTGCCCCAACTGGACATACCTGTTCAAAAATTAATCTACTTAACCTGTACATAGTACTCCCTCCGTCCGGAAATACTTGTCATCAAAATGAATAAAAGAGGATGTATCTAGATGTATTTTAGTTCTAGATACATTCCTTTTTGTCCATTTTGATGACAAGTATTTTCGGACGGAGCGAGTACGTAGTAGATTTGGTGATAGTCCAGCTTTGTGTTTACTTTTTCTGATTTACGGGTGGTGCATGCTCGGTATCTGTGCTATTATCAGCCTTATTTCGCAAATTGCTATGTATATATTCTGCATCTCAGATGTGCTCTTGTATTGCCCTTTGTGAAGTATTATCATTCAGGGCCTCCTCAGACCATGGGTATAGAAAACAGAGGAAAGGAAAATGTATGGGAATGGAGCCTGTTGTGCAGTATAGAAAAACTGTGGGACTCTAAAACCATAGGGCTCCTGAAGTGCAGGAATATGAACCTTTGGTCGGTGGAGCAGAGTGCGTCTCACGGTTAGGGTTCATTGTTTACCGACGATCAAATAGTTAACAATTTAATGTTGAAGTGCACTCAACTAGCATAATCATGAGTTGAATTTTCAATTGCTCACCGCGGAACATGCGGAAAGTGCTACTCCTGTGGAACGCTACTCATTCTTCATGTGGTGGCAGTGAAAGATAGCAAAAACGCGCAAACATTTAAGCAAAATATCACATGTTTATATTTTTGGAACCTAATATCTGGTTGCCTCGCGCGAACATTTCACTCGCTATGGAACTACAAACGAAACTCACATGTATGTTCACCGTAGCGGGTTCCCAGCGCGACGCGACATCAACTGACCAGAAGCGCCTTAAACGGGCTGCAGAACACAAATTGCATCGCGAGCTTGCATGTTTCTACATGACAAATTGGCATGCCCAACTAAAAAAAGAAAGGAAAAGTTCTAAAAAAGAGAAAATACATAATTAAAAAGTGGCACCATTGAAAATGCTGAACAAAAAATACACACAATTTTATAAATTTATAAAATGTCATGCTCTGAAAATGTGAAAATTGTCAAGCTACATTACAAATTTGCCATCCTCTAGATAATTATTTTATCTAGATAAGCCCCAATAAAAATTGCCATGCCATTAAAAATTAAAAAATTAAAAATGCCATCCTCTGAATAACAAAAATGTCATCCTATTATTAATAAAAAAAATGCCATGCACTTGGTAATAAAAACTAGATGCCATTAAAAATAAAAATGCCACCCCCTCAAATAATAAAAATGCCATCCTATTATTAATAAAAATGCTATGCATTTAGCAATAAAACTTCCATGCCGTTGAAAATATTCCACCCTCTCAATAATAAATTTCCCTCCCTATTATTAATAAAAAAATGCCAAGTTATAATGAAAAAAACTGTCTTGTACTTGAGTTGTGAAAATTATAATATATATATTTAAAATTTCCATGTGACATAATTTAAGAAAATTATAAAAACTACCTTGTTAATTTCTTTTAGAAAAAAAACAAGCAAAAAAAGAACATAATTTGCCACCTTGTAAAAAGAGGAGGAAAAAAAAGGAGGGATCAAAATTTGAACTGTGGTCTCCCAAGTAGAGGCTCGGGTACCTAGACGGTGCGGTGTGCGAGTAATGTTTTGATTGGTACACTGTTCGCCAACTTTTCTATTCACAGCGAACATGTTAATAAATATGACATGCAACAAACCCGACGGGAGAGAGCATGTTCACCAGATTGCCCCCTGACGAACGTTCGCCAGGTAGCTTTTCTGCTATATTTTCTTTAGGGAGCCATATCTTTCCTCCTTATTCCATATAAAATGTTGGAGTTGGTGGCCAGTGTACACGTAGGCCCAACAACCTTCTATAAGCCCAACAACCTTTCATAAACAAATAAACTCTTCTTAACATGAGGAGAGATATATGCCATTGTGCTTTATTCACAGCGTGGGATCTAACACGAATAAAAAATGAACTACAACTTTAACACAAGACCAACACACTTGTAGAAGACACAAAAAACAAATGCAAAAAAAAAAACGACTCCAACTCAAAATCATGATCTTGGTTTTAGTGTCTCTTCACAACTAGTTCTCCAATTTCATATCATAGCATAAGAGAGCGAACAAATTTTAATTCCAATGTGGCGCTAGATCTTGTCCTTCTATCTGATCCACAACCTTGAGCAATTAATTTATCAATGCCCATTCTCCTATGTTTTAAAATTTGAAATGTTATCTTACATTAAATTTTGCACGCCTCTTACATATTGTTGCTTTTTTTTTTATCATGAATTGTGCAACAGTCGCATGACATTAGCGTCTTTTGACCATCTCCTAAGTCGGTGGCCTAACTCCTTATCTTTCTTATCACTCTGCAACTCATGGCCATTGTACTAGTATTACTGCTAAATGATGTACAATCATTTGGGGTACTCTAAGCCCACTATTGTGTCTATTATTCTAGGTTAATGGGTGGTATGGAATCATGCATTTCAGCATACCAACCCTTGATATGCATATAAACCTGAATTCTATCTCGTAATAATTGTTTCTTCCCTACTTATAAATGTTGGAGTTGGTGGTGAGTCGCATGTGGGCCCAACCTTCAATAAACAAATACACTCCTCCCCACATGATGAAATATCAACAATTCAAGAGAGATATAAATAATTGTGCTTTATTCACACGTGGGACCTAACACAAATAAAGAAATGCAGTACTACTTTACATTAGACCACCACTCTTGCAGAATTAAGTCACAAATAACAAATGCAAAAAAGGCTCCAACTCAAAATCATGATCTTGATTTTAGTTTCCCTTCACAACTAGTTTTCCAAGTTACATATCATAGCATAGGAGAGCAAACAAACTATAATTCCAACGCGGTGATATACCTTGTTCCCCTAGCCGATCCAAAACATTGAGCAATTAACTAACTAATGCACATTCTCGTTTCACCTTAAATCTTGCATGCCTCTTAGGTACATTTGCTCTTATTTTATTGTGAATCGTGCAACAACCATAGGCACTAGCGTCTTTCGACCATCTCCTAAGACTATGGCTAACTCCTCGTCTTTTCTATGACTCCGTAGCAACTCATGGTCATTGTCCTTGTATTATGGCTAAAGGATATACAATCATTTGGGTTCTCTAAGCCCGCTTTATATCTTTACTATTTGTTTATTTGTGTGGTACAGAATTCTGCATTTCAGCATACCAAGCCCTGATATGTACTTGAATTTTGTCTCGTAATAATTGTTTTATGGGAAAAATCGGTGGTTGCCACTCCTGAAGTTGCATATTCAAGTTCTGCCACTCAAAATTACGTATTTTGGTCCGCGTCATTAGAGCGTTCAAAGAAATTAGCTGCATACCCCTGCACACCGTCTCGTTTGTTGCCGTCAGTTTACCGTCATCTTTGGGCCGTTTCCTCCTTTTTTTTAGGAGTTCTGATTCCTCTGCGGGATCCGCCGCATGTCATCTTTAACCTAAACGACGACCGACGAGACGCGTTTAACCATGGCAGCCAAGACGGATGGACGAGACATCCATAATTTCAAATCTCCATTTCGCACGCGAAGCTTTGCATTGAATCCCAATGACGGCCGCATTTCCCAGCGACGGTCATTCGCTGCCCTTGGATTTCGGCCATCTATAGTCCTACGAGTATGGTTAATAGTATAGCCAACCACTAGCTATATGATGTTGCCATGTC
The DNA here is from genome assembly GCF_002162155.2 of Triticum dicoccoides. Taxonomy (NCBI): domain Eukaryota; kingdom Viridiplantae; phylum Streptophyta; class Magnoliopsida; order Poales; family Poaceae; genus Triticum; species Triticum dicoccoides. The sequence goes on along the minus strand of NC_041383.1, from coordinate 811,911,672 downwards.
ATCTATAGTCAAATTTATAGTCGACAAGTATAATAGTTAGATATAAACATGTACTACTTTATTGATACATTGTCCACCGTACCTCACTCTCGCACAAAGTCTCTAGAAATACGTGTTGTAGCTTACTGTTAATCTGTAGCCCACTTCTCTTATCTCTCCTTCAACTCAGTAAAAATGTAATATTTTAAGTCTTAGAGGGTACTTGGATCCGTTTTAGTCCCATGACTAAAAGTAGTGAGACTAAAACTTGCTAGCCTCACCCATGCTTGGATACAAATACTACATAGACTAAAATCGAGTTAATGAGCATTTATTATCCTCCAAACCCTCCAATTCAGAACTCGCATATGTTAAAGGAGAGGAGTTAAATGAGGAGAGAGAGAGGACTAATCCACATTTTAGTAGGGTTTCCCTGACTAAAATTTTTTAGTCTCAAGACTAGTTCTAGTCTCTCTTTAGTCAGGGGTGATTGGAACTTTAGCCTCTAAAAGAGACTAGTTTTAGTCAGACTAAAAATAGTCCCTTGGATCCAAGCATGCTCTTACAGCCCGCCTACGTCATCCTAATATACTTGCTCCAAGATACACCAATACTAGTGGACATCTCCTTTACATTTGTTGGTCGGCTACATATAGAAAGTGTCAATAGGTGGAGCAGCGTAGTTGCGACTTTTCCTTCCATTTTTGGTCCCCTCCTTCTGCCATGCATGGGTGTTCTTTATCTTGCAAACTCTTCAATTACTTGCAAACTTGTTGCGGTTTGGGAAGCAATGAGATGTTTCGTCAATCTTCCCATAGTTAAGTATTTACAACACTAAATCGACACTTGGACTATTTAAGCACAACTGTATGCATTGGTTGTATAGAAAACTGGAAGCGTGCAAAAGCATGCAATGTAAACAAAACATAACATTTCAAAGTTGTGATCACGATGGTGTGCTTGTCATTTGAATATGTTTCATGTCATGCTTGACTTTGCTGAACCAAGGCCAGCCATGCGCCTGCCCAGGTGAGCCTATTTATAAACTGGATCTTGCAGCTACAACCATTTTTGTAACGGGCCGGAACAAACAGGGTCTGGTGCGTTGAACTTGAAGGGGCCAGGCAGTAGTGTTGGTGGTTTCAGTTTATTGTTTCCCAATTCAACTAATGCTTTGGTGGTGGTTACTAACAAATTAGAAGTAGTTGTGGCATCTATCCAGTTATCAGCGACCACTGTTTCGTGTGCGCTTGCGTCACCGTGCGTTGATGTTTGAGGGAACGGATTTTCTCTAGTAGTTGTAGCGTGCTGAGCTATGTTTGCTTGTTTATGCCCTGCCCTGGTAGCATCCTGAATCCATGCGTGGTTTAACCGGTGGTGGTAACATTCTCTTTCCCTCTGTGAACCCATATATATATAGTAGACAGTTCAATGTTTTAACTGGTTCAGATCTATAGTCGTCTCCTTTTTTCTTGGGGGAATATAGTTCCATCCATAAGCAGAGACTGGTCGCGATAGGGGTACTCTTCTCCGGCCCCTTGTTGCAAGTATGCTTGTCACTTTGTAGTCTGAATATGTACCATTAGATGCTCATACAATCATATAAAGAAGTATAAAGAATAAAAAGGACGATGCAGTTCATAAAAAGGACGATGCAATTCCTTTCTCTGGGTGTGCGCCCTCGACCAGTACAATGCAAGGTGCTTATGGAAAAGAATGTTAGAGATATATTTGCGTTACATGTATTTGGTGGCTTAGAATTTGTAATCCATCTCCTGCCTTATCTTCAGGAGAGCCTTCTTACCCTCCAAGTCTTGTACTCCATATATACTCACCCTCGAGGCTCAACAATACATCCATCATATTCCGTCAATCCATCTCCATCCCTTCTAACAATGAATCCTATCTTTTTTAAATATTGGTGCTTATTTATACAATATAGACGCTCACTTATACACCTCCGGTATAGCAATAAGCTCTGATGCTTAAATAAAGATCGATCAACTTTTACAAGCACCTCTCTAAACACCTTGCATTGTACATAGCGTTCGTTCGTCCGTAGCAATTTGCGTAATGGATAGATGCGTCCGGCCCGGTGGGAGTCCAGAATGAATGAACGGGCACTGCTTTGCTGCATCGTGGCGCACATGCATATTCTAATCCTAGATGACTGGGCAAAGGATTCTTTCCGATCAGCACCCCCTGTCGGATTCCCGCCACTTGATAACCACACGCACCTAATCCCTCAGTCGCTCCTACTATAATCTTCTTCACTCCCCACTAAGCTTTCGTGTCAGTACTAATCTATAACCTGGAGTGCTTGGACCTTCGAGTCGCCGTCATGGCCGGTTCATCAACGGCTGCTTGCGTTGCGTGCGTGGGGCGGCAGCGGCACATCCATCTCATTAGTGTGCAGGTTTGAAAGGCTAATTGAGACTGTTAAATCGCTTTGTTAATTAATCGTCGCTGCGGCTTTCTCTTTCGTCGCACACCCATTTGATTAAGTTACTTCCTCCGTCCCATAATATAAGAGTGTTTTTGACAATTAATTAAGCGTGTGACTGGCAGCAACATTGGTTGATCTCCTCCGGCGTCACCCTGATCTCTTTCCCTTTCCCGGTGGTGGTAACGAAGCGGCCCGGCCCCGGTGAAAAGAAAGAAACACTAGCTAGCTATGTAGATCAAGATGTCTCTCTGGAATTACCGCCTTTCTATGTCCGTCTATGCCAGCTCCACAAGGTAGTTTCACTGGAATTACCTATGCGCGTACGCCAATTAGACGTACTATGTGTTTGCATTTATCTTAGTGATGAGGAGCTAGTGCTCTATCCACATAGGAGTACCTGTCTATGCCAACTCGGCGAGGTAATTTCAATGGAATTACCTATGTGTATACGCCAACTCGACGTGCTTTATTTATGTAATTATGTTGGTTTGAAGTGCTCTATCCATGGTGATGGGCGACATATGATGTGACCTTTCACTTCTTCCCGTACGTGGGTTGGAGACCGACCAATGCATCAAGTCGCGGTCTCATGCTTTAAATATAGAAATGGAAATAAAGTACTTCCTCTTTTTTTTAGAGAAAAGGCACAAAGACCCGACTTCAAATTAATGAAGCCATCAACCGGCTAGGATACAATGATGCTGAATTACAAAGGCAAAGACTTGACCAAAAACTGAAAAATACATGCCAAATTCACTACAGAGAATAAGGCAGCAAGAAAACTGCGATCAAGCCGCCGGAGAGCTTGCACAGCTAGAACGGAAGGGCCGAAGCCACCCGGCGACAGCAAAAGCCGTGAACATGAAGATCCAGACCGCGTGAAGGAAACCATCGACTCCACCGCCCGCCGCCTCGGGCCACTGCCGGAGGAGAGACCACTAGCTCCCCTTCGTCCAGACCGTGTCGAACACGCGGACGCCCACTGTCGGCCGGCGACCAACCAGCAAGCAAAGCGAGGAGCCGCTGAAGGATGCGGAAGAACCCACACGCCACCACCAACGCCGGCAACCAAGGGAACCGAGCACCACCGCCGCCACCCACCACCACGCACCAGGTCCACAACCCCCAACCACCCCTTGAACGGCGCCTCCAGGAAGGGCCGAGACGCCAGAGCGCCTCCACCGTCCGGCCAAAAGGCCAAGGCTTTCGCCCGGGGAAGGGAGGAGGAGGAGGGGGGCGGATCTGGAAGCTCGACCCGCCCTCAAGAGGGAGAGCGGCACTGGAGCGCCGCCGGCGTCGAGGTCGACGCGAAATCGACCAGGGGTTTCCCCCGTTCCAAGAGTCCACCGGCCCAACCTCGAAGCCCAGATCTGACAAACCAGCCACCAGATCGGCGAGAGGAGACCACCGCAGGGGGAAGGGGCTGGGAGGAAGAGAGCCGCCCACCGCTGCAGCAAGACCTCGCCGTCCTCACGCCACCCACGCGGCCGGGAGGAACGGCCAGCACCTGCGCGCGCCATCCACCGGAAAAATCGACGCCGCCATCTCCACCCAGGGCCGCCGCCCTGGCTTCCAAAGCTCCTCACGCCGGCGCGAGGCAGCAGATCCTCGCCGCCACCTTCACCGGAAGACGCGCGGCAGCCGGCAGGCTCCTCGGGTGGCGGCGGGGAGGGGGCAGGAGGGAGGAGAGGAGGCGGCGGCTAGGGTTTGGGGCCGCTCCCGAGTCGCCCGAGAGGGGCGACG
>NC_041383.1:811905751-811907373 GCF_002162155.2 Triticum dicoccoides | reverse complement strand
TGTGGATGTATAAAGTACTTCCTCTGATCCATAATAACTGGCACAACTTTGAACTAAGGTTGGGTACGTTAGCTCAAAGCTGCGACAGTTATTATGGATTCGAGGGAGTACACAATTACCCGTTTGTTGCAACGGGAACTAATATTTTAGTAGGTTAGCCCATTATTTAGGTGTCTATGCTAATCTTATTGTGGTATAAGTCGATAAAAGGTGGGGTGGGGGAAGGGGAGGGCGACGTACATCTTTTCTTCAGCTCCATGCAAGAGGTGGCGGCGGCTTCAGATCTACTCCCTCCGTTTCTAAATATAAGTTTTTGAAGAGATTTCACTATGGATCACATACGGAGTAAAATGAGCAAATCTATACACAAAATGCATCTATGTACATCCGTATGTGGTCCATAGTGAAATACCTACAGAGAGTTATATTTAGGAACGGAGGGAGTAGTCCCTTCGGGCTCCTTCGATTAACCCATGCATTCTTCTGCCCTATGTCTACTGCTCCAGCGACCAATGGCGGGGAGGGAATCCCGGTGTCTTGGCTCTGGCTAGTAGTTTAGGTTAAGTTTTTTTATTCACATGGACGACATTCAGGAAGATGGCGGTGTCCCACCTTCGAGTTGGTCTTCCAGTCGTACTCCGATCCTCCTCGAGCTCATCCATCATAACAAATTCGACGAAGAAGCTCATGCATAGATTCCTACCGTCTCCTTGGGGCGGTGATGTTAGGCTTTCTCGACCCGCGTTGGCGATGGCAACATATGGTGTCGGGTGCATCATATCTATTCAAGGGTTCAGCAGTGACAACTAGATTTTTAGGGTGCTTGAGCATAGGAGAACGTGCAAGAAGAGTTCAACAAGGTCAAGCAGACTTCCCAGGTATCATAGACAAAACCAGATATGAAAGGAAAAAGACAAAAAGGGGAGAAGGGATGAGGGAGGAGAGACATATGTAAGGTTAAACCAAGAAGGGATGGGCGACAAAACCTTGCGTCTTTTCAAGTGAAGCGAGAGGACAAAAGATAAGTAGGAGAGAATAGGAACCTACCCAAATCAATCATCGACCATTCACCTTCACTGCCAAGTGGCAGTGAGCAAGTAGCTTCTACATTCGGATAAAAGGAGGCTCTAGCAAGCAAATCCTATATACTTAAATGGTTCATTCCCAATTATCTTAACATGCAAATATGCCATCTCATCATCGGCCCACCACAACATGCATGAGAAAAAGCTTTTTGTTATTAGTTGATCTCATGCATACATCCCACCTCATCACACATGCCACCTCATCAAAGATACACTCGACATGCATGGAAATTTTATTCCTTATATATTACATCACTTATATTCAAAATATATTTTGACTTCACAATAATCAAATACAATATATAATATTTATATTAGTTTTGTTCATATATTACTATTAATTAAACTATGCATGTATCATACAATCAAATCACTAAAATATATTTGCAGTTGACTCCCGCAGCAACGTGAGGGGTATTCTTTAGTTCACTAAAATGAGAGACAGTGGGAATGAAAATCTGTTTTTCATCTCATCTCATCTCATGTCCCCTGCATGCTTGTTACGAACCCTTGTTGCAGTGTCGGAAGCTCTCCCCT
>NC_041383.1:811892989-811905571 GCF_002162155.2 Triticum dicoccoides | reverse complement strand
TCTCTAGACGAGGGGGTGGAAACCTTTGCCTTCAAAGATGGTAAGGGGAACTCATCATAAACGTTGTTGTCTAGCGGCACTCGTGCATCAGTTGTGCGCCCTTGGCAGCGGCGCTGAAGCACCTTTGGTGCTGCCATGTTGATACCGCATGGGTTACGGTTTGTGAGGTGTTGCAACTGCTAGACCCATTTGACCCGTGCGGCTCGGGAACGTGTGGATCCAGTTTTGTGCAACTGTTGCATCGGGCAACACACATAAGGATGTCGGGATGGCTGCCCTAGGTTAGTTGTTGTGGTGGCCCTCCTTGCTGGTGAGGCAAGGAAGGTCACATGCTCGACTGGCTATAGGGAAGTCAGCTGCGGCACAAATTTGAGCCCAGGTGCCTAGATCTGGTTGTGGCTGCTAAAAAGATTGAGATAGACCTACCTAGGGGTGAATAGGGGCAACTACAAATTTTATTTTGATTATTAGCCAGTTTAGGCTATGCTGAATATGAAGTGTGGGCCTCAACAATGCTACAATGATATATACATATATGATGCTTGCAAGGTCAAGTGACATAAGTAAAGCACAACTAAATGATCTTGGATTAGGGATAACCAAAGACAATGAAGAGGAAGATGTATCCCAATGTTCACTTTCTTGGAGGGAAACTAGTCACCGTTAGTGGGATGGGGGAGTTAGCACGAAGGCACACCCTATTCTCCTTGAGATATCACCATGAAGACGATTCCCAACCACTAGCAGTAGACCTTGAGGCGGCCTCCAAGCCTTTAGCCGTGATAAATGTTTATTATTCATGCTAGAATTGTATTAACTGGAAGCTTAGTACATGTGTGAATGGATGGATGTGCACCATAGAGGGCCGGCCCTCCCCCCTCCTCCACTCCTTTATATACGGGGGAGGGGGGAACCCCATAGACACACAAGTTGACATTGTTTAGCCGTGTGCGGTGCCCCCCTCCACAGTTACACACCTCGGTCATATCGTCGTAGTGCTTAGGCGAAGCCCTGCGCCGGTAACTTCATCATCACCGTCACCACGCCGTCGTGCTGACGAAACTCTTCCTCGGCCTCAACTAGATCAAGAGTACGAGGGACGTCTCCGAGCTGAACGTGTGCTGAACGCGGAGGTGTCGTACGTTCGGTGCTTGGATCGGTTGGATCGCGAAGACGTTCGACTACATCAACCGCGTTAACTAAACGCTTCCGTTTTCGGTCTACGAGGGTACGTGGACACACTCTCCCTTCTCGTTGCTATGCATCACCTAGATAGATCTTGCGTGATCGTATGATTTTTTTTGAAATTACCGCGTTCCCCAACAGTGGCATCCAAGCCAGGTCTACGCATAGATGTTATATGCACGAGTAGAACCCAAAGTGTTGTGGGCGATAATAGTCATACTGCTTACCAACATGTCATACTTTGATTCGGCGGTATTGTTGGATGAAGCGGCTCAGACCGACATTACGCGTACGCTTACGCGAGACTGGTTCTACCGATGTGCTTTGCACATAGGTGGCTGGTGAGTGTCTGTTTCTCCAACTTTAGTTGAATCGAGTGTGGCTGCGCCCGGTCCTTGTTGAAGGTTAAAACAACAAACTTGACGAAAAATTGTTGTGGTTTTGATGCGCAGGTAAGAACGGTTCTTGCTAGAAGCCAGTAGCAGCCACGTAAAACTTGCAACAACAAAGTAGAGGACGTCTAACTTGTTTTTGCAGGGCTTGCTGTGATGTGATATGGTCAAGCATGATGTGATATTTTGTATGAGATGATCATGTTTTGTAACAAAGTTATCGGCAACTGGCAGGAGCCATATGGTTGTCGCTTTATTGTATGCAATGCAATCGTCATGTAATTGTTTTACTTTATCACTAAGCGGTAGCGATAGTCGTAGTAACAATAGTTGGCGAGATGGCAACGATGCTATGATGGAGATCAAGGTGTCGCGCCGGTGACGTTGGAGATCATGACGATGCTTCGGTGATGGAGATCATGAGCACAAGATGATGATGGCCATATCATGTCACATATTTTGATTGCATGTGATTTTTATCCTTTGTGCATCTTATCTTGCTTAGAACGTCGGTAGCATTATAAGATGATCCCTTACTAAATTTCAAGGTACAAGTGTTCTCCCTGAGTATGCACCGTTGCTACAGTTCGTCGTGCCAAGACACCACGTGATGATCGGGTGTGATAAGCTCTACGTTCACATGCAACAGGCGCAAGCCAGTTTTGCACACACAGAATACTCGGGTTAAACTTCACGAGCCTAGCATATGCAGATATGGCCTCGGAAAACTGAGACCGAAAGGTCGAGCGTGAATCATATAGTAGATATGATCAACATAGTGATGTTCACCATTGAAAACTACTCCATCTCACGTGATAATCGGACATGGTTTAGTTGATTTGGATCACGTGATCACTTAGATGATTAGAGGGATGTCTATCTAAGTGGGAGTTCTTAAGTAATATGATTAATTGAACTTTAATTTATCATGAACTTAGTACCTGATAGTATTTTGCATGTCTATGTTGTTGTAGATCAATGGCCCGTGCTACCGTTCCTTTGAATTTTAATGCATTTCTAGATAAAGCTAAGTTGAAATATGATGACAACAACTACACGGACCGGGTCCGTAACTTGAGGATTATCCTCATTGCTACACAGAAGAATTACGTCCTGGAAGCATCGTAGGTGTACCACCCACGCCCGCAAATGCAGATATTGTGAATGCCTGGCAGACGCGTGTTGATGACTACTCGATAGTTCAGTGTGCCATGCTTTACGACTTAGAACCAGGACTTCAACGACGTTTTGAACGTCATGGAGCATATGAGATGTTCCAAGAGTTGAGGTTAATATTTCAAGCAAATGCCCGGATTGAGAGATATCACTAGTAGAGAACAGGGCATAAGTTCGGGCCAGGTAAGCCCATTAGTCCCGGTTCAGTCACAAACCGGGACCCATGGGCCCATTGGTCCCGGTTCGTGAGGCTAGGGGGCCTGCCAGGCCTCGTGGGGGCATTGGTCCCGGTTCGTCTGGACCCTTTGGTCCTGGTTGGTGGGACGAATCGGGACCAATGGGCCTCACTCCTGGCCCACCACCATTGGTACCGGTTGGTGGCTTGAACCGAGACCAAAGGGTGGTCTTTAGTCCCGGTTCATGCCACGAACCGGGACCAATGAGTTGCCTATATATACCCCTCGCCCGCGAGCAGAGCACTCCACTGCTCTGTTTTTCTGGCCGGCTGTTGGAGAGCTTTGTGGTGCTCTAGCTCACCTCCTATGCACATGAGTTGTTCGATGGAATGCCCGAGCCACACTACTTAAGATTTCTCCTCTCCAAGCTCGACCTCCAAGTTCCATTTTCCTCAATATCTTTCTAGGTTTAGCGGTCCGTCACGTCCCGTCCCCGTCCACCGCCATCGATCGCCGGCGCCGATCTCGTCGCCGGCACCACCGTGGTGAGCCTCTTGTTCTTATCTTCTTTCTGAAAGAAAAAAAATTCTTGTATGTATATATAGATAGTTGTATAATTTTCTTACTTTTATTATTGCTTCTTATTATTTAGTGCTATAGTTTTGGTATCCGCCCCATCGGCCCTCGTCCTGTCTATGATTCGGATGTGGTATATATTATCTTTATAACTATTTGGTTCATTTATTGTTTATGACAATTATGCCGACCAACGTGACATAGATTTTATTTATCTAGGAGGTATGTGAACCGCAAATTCCAACCGGCCCTATTGTCGAGAGGTTAAATTTAGTTGAAGAAGAAAATAATTTCTTGAAGGAAAAAATAAAAAAAAATTGAGGAGGAGAAGATGATGTTGGAGTTGCATGTTGCGGATGTCGTCGATGATCACAAGATCAAGATGGATGCAATGAGCTTGAAGATTAGAAAGATTAGAAAGTATGCCATTCATACCGAGGCTTGGTATCATTATGCCATTGGATCAATTGTTACATTGGTTTCGATTATGATCACATTTGTTTTCGCATTGAAATGTTTTACATAGTTTCAATGTATGGTTTAATTAATTAGATGATCTCGAGAGCTATATGTTGTTAGATGAGAACTATGTATGTACTTTGGTTTTAATGTGATGATGAACTTCTATTACTTTGTTCACTTAATTATCTATTCATGATGGTCTGTAATGGTTTTTGACACACTTAATTATATATAATGCATGCAGATGAACCGGCAATGGATGTACGGTGAGAGACACACCTCCGAGTGCATTAAGGGCGTGCATGATTTGCTCGAAGTGGCTGAGGCAAACAAGCAGAATGGTTTTATGTGTTGTCCATGCCCTATCTGTGAGAATATGAAGTCTTACTCTAACCGGAAAACCCTTCACATCCACCTACATGAGAAGGGTTTCATGCCACACTATAATGTTTGAACCAAGCACGGGGAAATAGGGGTTATGATGGAAGATAGCGAAGAAGAAGATGACGATGACAACTATGTGCCCCCTGAATACGGTGATTGATACGTCCATTTTGCATCATGCTTTTATATCAATATTTGTTGCATTATGGGCTGTTATTTCACGTTATGTCACAATACTTATGTCTATCCTCTCTTATTTTACAAGGTTTACATGAAGAGGGAGAATGCCGGCAGCTGGAATTCTGGGCCGGAAAAGGAGCAAATATTGGAGGCCTATTCTGCGTAACTCCAAAAGTCCTGAAACTCCATGGAATATCTTAAAATAAATAAAGAAAAATCGTCGCAAAGATGAAGGCCAGGGGGCCCACACCCTGCTCACGAGGGTGCCCCCCCCGGGGCGCGCCCCCTACCTCGTGGGCCCCCTGGTGGCTCTCCGACGCCCATCTTCTCCTATATGAAGTCTTTCGATGAGAAAAAAACCAGAAGCAACCTTTCGGGACGAGACTCCGCCGCCACGAGGCGGAACCTTGGCGGAACCAATCTAGGGCTCCGGCAGAGCTGTTCTGCCGGGGACACTTCTCTCCGGGAGGGGGAAATCATCACCATCGTCATCACCAACGCTCCTCTCATCGGGCGAGGGAAATCTCCATCAACATCTTCACCAGCACCATCTCATCTCCAAACCCTAGTTCATCTCTTGTATCCAATTCTTGTCTCCAAGTCCGGGATTGGTGCTAGTAGGTTGCTAGTAGTGTTGATTACTCCTTGTAGTTGATGCTAGTTGGTTTATTTGGTGGAAGATCATATGTTCAGATCCTTTATGCACATTATTACCCCCCTGATTATGAACATGAATATGCTTTGTGAGTAGTTACGTTTGTTCCTGAGGACAAGGGAGAAGTCTTGCTATTAGTAGTCATGTGAATTTGGTATTCGTTCGATATTTTGATAAGATGTATGTTGTCTAGCCTCTAGTGGTGTTATGTGAACGTAGACTACATAACACTTCACCATTATTTGGGCCTAGAGGAAGGCATTGGGAAGTAATAAGTAGATGATGGGTTGCTAGAGTGACAGAAGCTTAAACCCTAGTTTATGCGTTGCTTCGTAAGGGGCTGATTTGGATCCATATGTTTCATGCTATGGTTAGGTTTACCTTAATACTTTTGTTGTAGTCGCGGATGCTTGCAGTAGAGGTTAATCATAAGTGGGATGCTTGTTCAAGTAAGAACAACACCCAAGCACCGGTCCACCCACATATCAAATTATCAAAGTACCGAAAGCGAATCATATGAGCGTGATGAAAACTAGCTTGACGATATTCCCATGTGTCCTCGGGAGCGCTTTTCCTATTATAAGAGTTTGTCCAGGCTTGTCCTTTGCTACAAAAAGGATTGGGCCACCTTGCTGCACTTTATTTACTTTTGTTACTTGTTGCTTGTTACAATTTATCTTATCACAAAACTATCTGTTACCACTTATTTCAGTACTTGTAGAGAATACTTGCTGAAAACCGCTTATCATTTCCTTCTGCTCCTCGTTGGGTTCGACACTCTTCCTTATCGAAAGGACTACGATAGATCCCCTATACTTGTGGGTCATCAAGACTCTTTTCTGGCGCCGTTGCCGGGGAGTGAAGCGCCTTTGGTAGGTGGAATTTGGTAAGGAAAAATTTATTTAGTGTGCTGAAATTTTCTGTCACTTGTTATTATGGAAAGTAATTCTCTAAGGGGCTTGTTTGGGGTATCTTCACCCCGTCCAGTAGAGCAAAGAGTTGCTCCTCAACCTACTCAACCTACTGAACCTATTGAAAATGAAACTCCTTTTGAGATTCCTTCGGGTATGATGGAAAGACTGCTAGCTAACACTTTTACAGGAGATGGAACAAGGCATCCTGATGAACATCTACGCTATGTGGATGACGTTTGTGGACTATTTAAGCTTGCAGGTATACCCGATGATGTTGTTAAGAAGAAGGCCTTCCCTTTATCTTTGAAGGGAGACGCATTGACATGGTACCGGCTGTGTGATGATATGAGATCATGAAACTATAAAAGATTGAAACTGGAATTTCATCAAAAGTATTACCCTATGCATCTTGTTCATCGTGATCACAATTATATATATAATTTTTGGCCTCGCGAAGGAGAAAGCATCGCTCAAGCTTGGGGGAGGCTTAAATCAATGTTATATTCATGCCCCAATCATGAGCTTTCGAGAGAAGTAATTATGCAAAGTTTTTATGCTCGGCTTTCTGATAACAATCGCACCATGCTCGATACTTCTTGTGCTGGCTCTTTTATAATGAAGACTATCGGATTTAAATGGAATTTATTGGATAGAATTAAACGCAACTCTGAAGATTGGGACCTCGACGAAGGTAAGGAGTCAGGTATAACACCTAAGTTTGATTGTGTTAAATCTTTTATGGATACCGATATTTTCCGTAAGTTTAGCACTAAATATGGACTTGACTCTGACATAGTAGCTTCTTTCTGTGAATCTTTTGCTACTTATGTTGATCTCCCCAAGGAGAAGTGGTTTAAATATCGTCCTCCCATAGAAGTAAAAGTAGCTGCACCTATTAAAGTTGAAGAAAAGACTGTCACTTATAATGATCCTATTGTTCCCACTTCTTATGTTGAGAAACCGCCCTTCCCTGTTAGAATGAAGGATCATGCTAAAGCTTCAACTGTGGTTCGTAAAAGCAATATTAGAACTTATACACCTCCTGAGCAAGTCAAAGTAGAACCCAATATTGCTATTGTTAAAGATCTCTTGTCTGATAATATCGATGGGCATGTTATTCAATTCCAGGGTGAAACTGCTAGAATTGCTAAACCTTGTGCTAGAGATAAACATAGACCTGTGGTAGGCGTGCCTGTTATTTCTGTTAAAATAGGAGATCATTGTTATCATGGATTATGTGATATGGGTGCTAGTGCTAGCATAATACCCATTGACTTATACAAAGAAATTATGCATGATATTGCACCTGCTGAGTTAGAAGAAATTGATGTCATAATTAAACTTGCCAACAGAGATACTATTTCTCCAGTGGGAATTGTTAGAGATGTTGAAGTCTTGTGTGGAAAAACCAAATATCCCGCTGATTTTCTTGTTCTTGGTTCTCCACAAGATAGCTTTTGTCCCATTATATTTGGTAGACCCTTCTTGAATACTGTTAATGCTAAGATAGACTGCGAAAAGAATGTTGTTACTATTGGCTTGGATGATATGGTTCATGAGTTTAATTTCTCTAAATTTAGTAAACAACATCGAGAGGAAGAATCGCCTAGTAAGGATGAAATTATTGGTCTTGCTGCTATTGCTGTACCTCCTAGTGATCCTTTAGAACAATATTTGCTAGACCATGAAAATGATATGTTCATGAATGAAAGAAGGGAAATAGATGAAGTATTCTTTAAACAGGAACCTATCCTGCAACATAATTTGCCTGTTGAAATCCTAGGGGATCCTCCTCCACCCAAGGGTGATCCCGTGTTTGAGCTTAAACCGTTGCCTGATAATCTCAAATATGCTTACCTTGATGAAAATAAAATAATCTTGTTATTATTAGTGCTAACCTTTCAGAGCATGAAGAAGAAAGATTATTGAAAACTCTGAAGAAGCACCGTAGCGCTATTGGATATACACTTGATGATCTTATGGGCATTACTCCCACTCTATGTCAACATAAAATAAATTTGGAAGCGGATGCCAAATCAGTTTGTGATCCTCAACGATGTTTGAATCCTAAAATGAAAGAAGTGGTAAGAAAAGAAATACTCAAGCTTCTGGAGGCAGGTATAATTTATCCCGTTGCTGATAGTCAGTGGGTAAGTCCTGTCCATTGTGTCCCTAAGAAGGGAAGTATTACTGTTGTCCCTAATGATAAATATGAGTTGATCCCGCAAAGAATTATCACAGGTTATAGGATGGTAATTGATTTCCACAAATTAAATAAAGCTACTAAGAAAGATCATTACCCCTTACCTTTTATTGATCAAATGCTAGAAAGATTATGCAAACATACACATTATTGCTTTCTAGATGGTTATTCTGGTTTCTCTCAAATACCTGTGTCGGCTAAAGATCAATCAAAGACTACTTTTACATGCCCTTTTGGTACTTTTGCATATAGACGTATGCCTTTTGGTTTATGTAATGCACCTGCTACCTTTCAAAGATGCATGATGGCTATATTCTTTGACTTTTGTGAAAAAATTTGTGAGGTTTTAATGGACGATTTCTCCGTCTATGGTTCCTCTTTTGATGATTGCTTGAGCAATCTTGATCGAGTTTTGCAGAGATGTGAAGAAACTAATCTTGTCTTGAACTGGGAAAAGTGACACTTTATGGTTAATGAAGGTATTGTCTTGGGGCACAAAGTTTCTGAAAGAGGTATTGAAGTTGATAAAGCCAAAGTTGATGCTATTTAAAAGATGCCATGTCCCAAGGACATCAAAGGTATAAGAAGTTTCCTTGGTCACGCCGGATTTTATAGGAGGTTCATTAAGGACTTCTCAAAAATTTCTCGGCCTTTGACTAATCTATTACAAAAAGATGTACCATTTGTCTTTGATGATGATTGTGTAGAAGCATTTGAAATACTTAAGAAAGCATTAGTCTCTGCACCTGTTGTTCAGCCACCAGATTGGAATTAACCCTTTGAAATTATGTGTGATGCTAGTGATTATGCTGTAGGTGCTGTTCTAGGGCAAAGAGTTGATAAGAAATTAAATGTTATCCATTATGCTAGTAAGACTCTAGACAATGCTCAAAGAAATTATGCTACTACCAAAAAGGAACTTTTAGCGGTTGTATTTGCTTGTGATAAATTCAGACCCTATATTGTTGACTCTAAAGTAACTATTCACACTGATCATGCTACTATTAAATATCTTATGGAAAAGAAGGATGCAAAACCTAGACTCATTAGATGGGTTCTCTTGCTACAAGAATTTTATTTGCATATTGTTGATAGAAAGGGAGCGGAGAACCCCGTTGCAGACAACTTATCTAGGTTAGAGAATGTTCTTGATGACCCACTACCTATTGATGATAGCTTCCCTAATGAGCAACTAAATGTCATAAGCACTTCTGGTAGCACTCCTTGGTATGCTGATTATGCTAATTATATTGTTGCTAAATTTATACCACCTAGCTTCACATACCAACAAAAGAAAAAGTTTTTCTATGATTTGCGACATTACTTTTGGGATGATCCACATCTTTATAAAGAAGGAGTAGATGGTGTTATTAGACGTTGTGTACCTGAGCATGAACAGGAACAGATCCTACGCAAATGTAACTCCGAAGCTTATGGAGGACACCACACTGGAGATAGAACTGCACATAAGGTATTGCAATCCAGATTTTATTGGCCCACTCTCTTCAAGGATGCCCGTAAGTTTGTCTTGTCTTGCGATGAATGTCAAAGAATTGGTAATATTAGTAGACGTCAAGAAATGCCTATGAATTATTCACTTATTATTGAACCATTTGATGTTTGGGGCTTTGATTATATGGGACCTTTTCCCGCCTCTAATGGATACACACATATTTTAGTTGCTGTTGATTACGTTACTAAGTGGGTAGAAGCTATTCCAACTAGTAGTGCTGATCATAAAACTTCTATTAAAATGCTTAAGGAAGTTATTTTTTCGAGGTTTGGAGTCCCTAGATATCTTATGACTGATGGTGGTTCACATTTTATGCATGGTGCTTTCCGTAAAATGCTTGCTAAATATGACGTTAATCATAGGATTGCATCTCCTTATCACCCGCAGTCTAGTGGTCAAGTAGAATTGAGCAATAGAGAGCTCAAATTAATTTTGCAAAAGACTGTCAATAGGTCTAGAAAGAATTGGTCCAAGAAACTTGATGATGCATTATGGGCCTATAGAACTGCATATAAAAATCCTATGGGTATGTCTCCATATAAAATGGTCTATGGAAAAGCATGTCACTTACCTCTCGAACTAGAACATAAGGCATATTGGGCTATTAAAGAGCTCAACTATGATTTCAAACTTGCCAGTGAGAAGAGGTTATTTGATATTAGCTCTCTCGATGAATGGAGAACCCAAGCTTATGAAAATGCCAAGTTGTTTAAAGAAAAAGTTAAAAGATGGCATGACAAAAGGATACAAAAGTGTGAGTTTAATGTAGGTGATTATGTATTGCTATACAACTCTCGTTTAAGATTTTTTGCAGGAAAACCTCTCTCTAAATGGGAAGGTCCCTACGTTATCGAGGAGGTCTATCGTTCCGGTGCCATAAAAATCAACAACTTTGAAGGCACAAATCCGAAGGTCGTAAACGGTCAAAGAATCAAACACTATATCTCAGGTAATCCTATAAATGTTGAAACCAATATTATTGAAACTGTAACCCCGAAGGAATACATAAGGGACACCTTCCAGCTCGCTTTCAGACTCCGAAAAGGAATAGGTATGTGGTACGGTAAGTAAACCGACTCCAAAACAATTTTTAAGGCAATATTTCTCTGTTTTGGAATATTTAGAAAAATAGAAAAATAAGTGGCAGTCCGGGAAGGACACGAGGCCTCCACGAGGGTGGAGGGCGCGCCCCCTACCTCGTGAGCACCTCGAGTGCCCTCCGGACTCCGTTTTCTTGTACGATATGTATTTTGGTCGGTAAAAAATCATTATATATACTCCCGAAGGTTTTGACTCTCGTATTACGAAAATCTCCCCTGTTCTTGTTTCGAGCTGTTTTTCTGACAGGTCTAGATCATCATGACGATCCCAAGTGCTTCCAAGGACAAGTTTTTCGAGAAGGTGATCAACCCTTACCTCACGGAGGTGCTGCGACACCCTCAAACCATTGAGTTGCGTGATGGGTTGCTGCACATCCGCGATGTTGAGGGACCCAAGGGAACCAGAAGCGTGGAGTCGAGGCTCGAAGCAATGGAGCAACAAGTTTTCAAATGCCAGGGGATGGTGGACCATGGAATCAACGCTAGCCACAAGATGCTCGCGGAGTTCAGCAACAACTACGAGCCGGATGCCAAGAACACCGAGGAGGCCATCTTTAAGCTAGAGAAGAAAAGTGCAACAACTCCTACTTCACCACCTCCGAAGAAATAATCACATGGGTATGGGCACTCCCCTTGGCAACTGCCAAGCTTGGGGGAGGTGCCCTGGTATCATATCACCATCACAACTCCCATATTTACCGTTTTTCTTAGTTCGATCCTATTAGTAGTATCTTGATTTAGTAGAATAAAGTCATGGCATGATCTAGTTTTGAGTTTTGCTTTACGATCCTTCTTTGTAATCGAGTCCGTGAGCTATATAATAAAGATTAGTGTTGAGTCAAGGGCTTGATTATTTTGCCATGATCTTGGGTGAATAGAAGAAAAGGATAAAAAGCATCAAAGAGTCCATATTGATCTTATTGGAAGTAATAACTTCACATAGAGAGAGTATGATGATTAAAAGTTGTTTGGAGTTGGAAAATATAGCTGTGGTCATCGTTGCAATTAATAGGAAGTGATAAGGAAAGAGAGGTTTCACATATAGACATATTATCATTGACATCTTTTATGATTGGGAGCACCCATTAAAATATGACATGCTAAAGAGTTGAGGTTGGACAAGGAAGACAACATAATGAGTTGTGTTTTCTTATATCTGAGATAAAGTATGTTGTCATGGATCCTCTAACGTGTTGAGCTTGCCTTTCCCCCTCATGCTAGCCAAATTCTCAGCACCAAGTAGAAATACTACTTGTGCTTCCAAATACCCTTAAACCAGTTTTGCCATGAGAGTCCACCATATCTACCTATGGATTGAGTAAGATCCTTCAAGTAAGTTGTCATCGATGCAAGCAATAAAAATTGCTCTCTAAATATGCATGACTTATTAGTGCGGAGAAAATAAGCTTTGTACGAACTTGTTGTGGACGTAATAAAAGCGACGGACTGCATAATAAAGGTCCACATACAAGGGGCAATATAAAGTGACGTTCTTTTGCATTAAGATTTTGTGCATCAACCCTAAACGCGCATGACAACCTCTACTTCCCTCTGCGAAGGGCCTATCTTTTATTATTATCCTCTACCTTATGCAAGAGTCACGGTGATCTTCACCTTTCCTTTTTATTTTATCCTTTGGCAAGCTCAGCATGTTGGAAAGAGTATG
>NC_041383.1:811885723-811892494 GCF_002162155.2 Triticum dicoccoides | reverse complement strand
AGCATGAATTATTATTGTTGACATTACCCTTGAGGTAAAAGGTTGTGGGGCAAAACTATAAGCCCCTATCTTTCTTTGTGTCCGATTAAAACTCTGTAACCACAAGTATCGCGTGAGTGTTAGCAATTATGAAGGACTAAGTGATAGTTGAGTATGTGGACTTGCTTTTAAGCTCTGACATAGACTCTTTCCGCTGTTATGATAAATTGCAATTGCTTCAATGACCGAGGTTATAATTTATTGGTGCTCAATAAGGTTTCTGATTCATAATTTTTGCTTTGTGAAAAGATCATCACTTGAACATAAGTAATCATATGACAAAACCTTTATATTTTGCTGTTATGGAAATAATCATGATGCCTTCATGCCCGTATTTTATTTTTATCGACGCCTCTACCTCTAAACATGAGGACATATTTATTGTTATCGGCTTTTCGCTTGAGGACAAGCGAGGTCTAAGCTTGGGGGAGTTGATACGTCCATTTTGCATCATGCTTTTATATCAATATTTATTGCATTATGGGCTGTTATTTCACGTTATGTCACAATACTTATGGCTATTCTCTCTTATTTTACAAGGTTTACATGAAGAGGGAGAATGCCGGCAGCTGGAATTCTGGGCCGGAAAAGGAGCAAATATTGGAGGCCTATTCTGCGTAACTCCAAAAGTCCTGAAACTCCACGGAATATCTTAAAATAAATAAAGAAAAATCGTCGCCAAAGATGAAGGCCAGGGGGTCCACACCCTGCTCACGAGGCTGGGGGGTGCGCCCCCCTACCTCATGGGCCCCCTGGTGGCTCTCCGATGCCCATCTTCTCCTATATGAAGTCTTTAGATGAGAAAAAAACCAGAAGCAACCTTTCGGGACGAGACTCCACCGCCACGAGGTGGAACCTTGGTGGGAACCAATCTAGGGCTCCGACAAAGCTGTTCTGCCGGGGACAATACTCTCCGGGAGGGGGAAATCATCACCATCGGCATCACCAACACTCCTCTCATCGGGCGAGGGCAATCTCCATCAACATCTTCATCAGCACCATCTCATCTCCAAACCCTAGTTCATCTCTTGTATCCAATTCTTGTCTCCAAGTTCGGGATTGGTGCTAGTAGGTTGCTAGTAGTGTTGATTACTCCTTGTAGTTGATGCTAGTTGGTTTATTTGGTGGAAGATCATATGTTCAGATCCTTTATGCACATTATTACCCCTCTGATTATGAACATGAATATGCTTTGTGAGTAGTTACGTTTGTTCCTGAGGACAAGGGAGAAGTCTTGCTATTAGTAGTCATGTGAATTTGGTATTCATTCGATATTTTGATAAGATGTATGTTGTCTAGCCTCTAGTGGTGTTATGTGAACGTCGACTACGTAACACTTCACCATTATTTGGGCCTAGAGGAAGGCATTGGGAAGTAATAAGTAGATGATGGGTTGCTAGAGTGACAGAAGCTTAAACCCTAGTTTATGCGTTGCTTCGTAAGGGGCTGATTTGGATCCATATGTTTCATGCTATGGTTAGGTTTACCTTAATACTTTTGTTGTAGTTGCAGATGCTTGCAATAGAGGTTAATCATAAGTGGGATGCTTGTTCAAGTAAGAACAGCACCCAAGCACCGGTCCACCCACATATCAAATTATCAAAGTACCGAACGCGAATCATATGAGCGTGATGAAAACTAGCTTGACGATATTCCCATGTGTCCTCGGGAGCGCTTTTCCTATTATAAGAGTTTGTCCAGGCTTGTCCTTTGCTACAAAACGGATTGGGCCACCTTGCTGCACTTTATTTACTTTTGTTACTTGTTGCTTGTTACAATTTATCTTATCACAAAACTATTTGTTACCACTTATTTCAGTACTTGCAGAGAATACCTTGCTGAAAACCGCTTATCATTTCCTTCTGCTCCTTGTCGGGTTCGACACTCTTACTTAGCGAAAGGACTACGATAGATACCCTATACTTGTGGGTCATCAGTGATGCTGCAACGGGGGAAGCTGTTGACGATCAAGAGGAACCAGACGATGTGCCCACTGATGATCTCCGCTGGGTCATTGTTGATGCGAGGAGTCAGTGCGAAAGTGAAAAGGAGAAGGTGAAGTTCGATCGCATGCTAGAGGATCACAAAAAGGGTTTATACCCCATTTGCGAAGATGGCAACACAAAGCTCCGTACCGTACTGGAATTGCTATAGTGGAAGGCTGAGAATGGTGTGTCTAACAAAGGATTTGAGAAGCTACTGAAAATATTGAAGAAGAAGCTTCCAAAGGATAACGAATTGCCCGACAGTACGTATGCAGCGAAGAAGGTTGTTTGCCCTCTAGGATTGGAGGTGCAGAAGATACATGCATGACCTAATGACTGCATCCTGTATCGTGGTGCGTACGAGGATTTGAACACATGCCCGGTATGCGATGCATTGCAGTATAAGATCAGACGAGATGACCCTGGTGATGTTGACGGTGAGCGCCCCCGGAAGAGGGTTACTGCCAAGGTGATGTGGTATGCTCCTATAATACCATGGTTGAAACGCCTGTTCAGAAACAAAGAGCATGCCAAGTTGATGCGATGGCACAGAGATGACCATAAGAAAGACGGGAAGTTGAGAGCACCCGCTGACGGGTCGCAGTGGAGAAAAATCGAGAGAAAGTACTGGGAGGAGTTTGTAGGTGACGCAAGGAACGTATGGTTTGGTTTAAGCGTGGATGGCATTAATCCTTTCGGGGAGCAGAGTAGCAATCACAACACCTGGCCCGCGACTCTATGTATCTATAACCTTCCTCCTTGGTTGTGCATGAAGCGGAAATTCATTATGATGCCAGTTCTCATCCAAGGCCTTAAGCAACCCGGCAACAAAATTGATGTGTACCTAAGGCCATTAGTTGAAGAACTTTTACAGCTGTGGATTGGAAATGGTGTACGTGTGTGGGATGAGCACAAACATGAGGAATTTGACCTGCATGCGTTGCTTTTTGTCACCATCAATGATTGGCCTGCTCTCAGTAGCCTTTCAGGACAGACAAACAAGGGATACCATGCATGCACACACTGTTTAGATGACATCAAAGTATATACCTGGAGAAATGCAGGAAGAATGTATACCTGGGGCATCATCGATTCCTTCCGACCAACCATCAATGTCAAAAGAAAGGCAAGCACTTCAAAGGCGAGGCAGATCACCGGAAGAAGCCCGCCATGCATACCGGTGATCACGTAGTTGCTATGGTCAATGATTTAAAAGTAATCTTCGGAAAGGGTCCCGACGGACTATCTGTTCCGAGTGACGCTGAGGGACACGCACCCATGTGGAAGAAGAAATCTATATTTTGGGACCTACCCTACTGGAAAGACCTAGAGGTCCGCTCTTCAATCGACGTGATGCACATGACAAAGAACCTTTGCGTGGACCTACTAGGCTTCATGGGCGTGTATGGGAAGACAAAAGATTCAGCGGAGGCATGGGTGGACCTACAACGTTTGCACGAAAAAGAGACGGCATGCCTCCAAAGCAGTATGAAGGTCCTGCCAGCTACGCTCTTACCAAAGAAGGGAAGGAAATCTTCTTTGAATGCTTGCTCAGTATGAAGATCCCGTCTGACTACTCATCGAATATAAAGGGAATAATAAATATGGCAGAGAAAAAGTTCAAGAACCTAAAGTCTCATGACTGCCACGTGATTATGAGGCAACTGCTTCGAGTTGCATTGAGGGGGCTTCTACCGAAAAACGTTTGATTAGCCATTGTGAAGCTATGTTCATTCCTCAATACAATCACTCAGAAGGTGATCGATCCAGAAATCCTACCAAGGTTAAGGAGTGATGTGGCACAATGTCTTGTTAGTTTCGAGCTGGTGTTCCCACCATCCTTCTTCAGTATCATGACACACATCCTAGTTCATCTAGTCGACGAGATTGTCGTTCTGGGCCCTGTGTTTCTACACAATATGTTCCCCTTTGAGAGGTTCATGGGAGTCCTAAAGAAATATGTCCGTAACTGCGCTAGGCCAAAAGGAAGCATCTCCATGGGCCATCAAACAGAGGATGTCATTCGGTTTTGTGTTGACTTCATTCCTGACCTTAAGAAGATAGGTCTCCCTCAATTGCGGTATGAGGGGAGACTGGGTGGAAAAGGCACGCTAGGAGGGGACTCAATAGTATGTAGGGACGGGCGTTCTTGGTCTCAAGCACACTACACGGTTCTACAGAATTCTACCTTGGTGACCCCGTATGTCGATGAACACAAGAACATTCTGCGCTCCAAACACCCGGACCAGTGTGACAACTGGATTACATGTGAACACATCGGGAGTTTCGGCAGTTGGATCCAAACACGTCTCAGGTGTGACAAAACTGTTTCTGATGACCTGTACTCGTTGGCGAGGGAACCATCTTCGACTGTAATGACCTACAAAGCGTACGAGATAAATGGGAATAAATTTTACACGACGCCTAAGATCAAAAGAGCACCAGCCAAAACAGTGGTGTCCGCTTTGATGCAGCAACCAAGAGGGGAAAGGACACATATTATGGTTACATAGTGGACATATGAGAACTTGACTGTGGAAATGATATTAAGGTCCCTTTGTTTAAGTGCAAATGGGTCAATCTGTCAGGAAGCGGGGTACATGTAGACCCATAGTATGGAATGACATCAATGGATCTGAACAATCCGGGGTACACAGACGAGCCATTCGTACTACCCAATGATGTGGCGCAGGTTTTCTATGTGAAGGACATGTCTACCAAACCGAGAAAAAGAAAAGATAAGGAAGCGGATACATCATACGATGAGCCAAAGCACCACAAAGTTCTTTCAGGAAAAACAGACATTGTGGGATTAGAGGGCAAGACAGACGTGTTTGAAGATTATGAAAAGTTTCATGAAATTCCTCCCTTCAAAGTCAAGGCTGACCCAAGCATCCTGTTAAACGATGAAGATTATCCATGGTTACAGCGCAATAAGAAAAGAACACAAGCGAAAAAAGTGAAGACTTTCTATCAACAACTATTATGCTGATGCCTTTGATGTAGAATATCACTGCAGTTACATTTGAACAAATGAAATCCCTTTGTAACAGATGAGTTTTCGTCCGAAACCTTGATACTTCGAAAGAGATTGTCTGTTTTGCACACGAAGTGCATCCAGTTTTTGCCATAACCCTCTCAACTTTTTAGCACATGCCATGTGGGTGAAATGATGATACCATGCCAACTTTCAACCTTTTCAGAGTTCATTTGTAGTGCTTTTCAATTTAAGGGTCATTTAGCTATAAAAAATTAGTACATGCATGGAAAATACCAAATGAAGTCAAAGAGGGTTGAAAATTGATGATGTGGCTTTGAATGGTGCATTTTGAACACACAAAAAGTCTGGAGTTCAAATAAGTTTAAAAAATGGAATCCCTTTCTAACAGATGAGTTTTCGTCCGAAACCCTGATACTTCGGAGGAGATTGTCCATTTTGCACACGAAGTGCATCCAGTTTTTGCTGTAACCCTCTCAACTTTTTAGCACATGCTATGTGGGTGAAATGATGATATCATGCCAACTTTCAACCTTTTCAGAGTTCATTTGTAGTGATTTTTAATTTAAGGGTCATTTATCTCAAATAATGAACTAATAGCAAAAAGAATGAACTAATAGCAAAAAGAATGAACTAAAAGCAAAAGGAATGAACTAATAGCAAAAAGAATGAACTAATAGCAAAAAGCTTTTATAAAACTCCAATAGCAAAAGGAATCAACTCAAAAAACTTTTATAAACCTCTAGTATTATTGAAACTAAAATTATGTAAAATTTATGCAACCAAAATTATCAAAGTATTTTTTGTTAAAAACATTAAAAGCAAAAGGAATTTTCATAAAGAATTTTTTTGTTAGAAACTTTAATAGCAAAAAGAACTATCATAAAGAATTTTTGTGTTAGAAACTAAAATAACAAAATTTGTTTTTGAATATAATGATAAAATACAGTAATATTAAATAGCAGGAAAAAGGATCACTCAAAAATCTATGTTTATAGTAAAGTTATTCAAAAACTAGTGATTCACACAAATTTCAAAAAATTCAAATTTAAACTATTCAATTTGGAAAACAAATGGCACTAACAGAAAGTTTATATTTTTTATTACCTAAAAGCAAAAGGAACTAAAAAAATAAAGCAAAAAACAAAATAATAATAATGCAAAAAACAGAAGAAAAAACTGGGAAAAAATGCCACCTATTGTGCCACTATGGCCTGAATGCGACTAGAAACCCTACCCTACAATGGGCCAAGATTCAGGACCGCAGAAGGCCCAGTAGGTCCATCAAGCATAACAGTGACAATTAGGCCCGTAAGCCTGCAATCGAGAGGAGCTCGAGAGGGGTGCGGTAGTGGGGCTTATAAACCACTGTGCGCCCCTCTCAACTAGCAAGGTGGGACTAAAGTTTTGGCCACGTGCAGCATGAGGCCTTTGGTCCCGGTTGATGGCACTAACCGGTACCAAAGGGGGGCATTCGTATTGGTTGGTGGCACCAACCGGGACCTATGCCCACCTTTAGTCCCGGTTGGTGCCACCAACCGGGACCAAAGGCCTCTGCTTCCCGCCCTTTGGGCTGCTGAAAAGAGACCTTTGGCCCCGGTTGGTAGCACCAACCAGTACTAAAGGGTGGCATTAGTCCCGGTTGGTGCCACCAACCGGTACGAATGCTTTGGCTATATAACCAGGACTTGTAAAATTTTCATTCAGTTCCTCATTCTCCCACCGCCGATGCCACCCTCTACCCCGTCG
>NC_041383.1:811884458-811885325 GCF_002162155.2 Triticum dicoccoides | reverse complement strand
ATGCCGTCGCTGCGCGCCACCCCGTGCCGTCGCCGTCACCTCACCGCGCCTCCCCGACGCCGTCGCCGCCCTGCGTCGCCCCGACGCCATCCCCTGTCCCCCGCGCCACCGCCTCTGCCTCAGGCCAACCTTGACCTCGCCGTCTCCGACGCCGCCCACAGTGAGCCCCCGCGCCCCTGCCCTACCCCCCTGCCACCGCCGCCTCTGCCGTATGATTTTTTTTCATGGATGTGATGCTTTTTTTCATATATGTTCATGTATATATGTTGATGTATGGATATATGTATGATGTTTTTTGCATATATGTTGATGTAATGTTTTTTTTCTGCATATATATGATGTTTTTTTTCATAGATGATCATATGCATTTTTTTGTTCATAGATGATCATATATATGATGTATGCATGGATGTGGATGGAATATGATGTTTTTTTGTTCATAGAATATGATATTTTTTATTCATAGATTATTTTTTTGTTCATGAGAGAGGCGGCCAGGGACATCGAGGAAGTTGTACTGTTTAGGGTTAGGGTCGTCGAAGAAGAAGGAAAATAAGGAAAAAGAATAAAAGAGGAAGAAGGAAGAAGGAGAAAAAAAATAAGAAGAGGAAGTAGAAGAAAAAAAGGAGAAAAAATAGAAATTTCTTCTTCTATTTTTTCTTCTTCTCTTTTCCTTCTTCTTCTCATCTTTTCTTCTTCTATTTTTTCTTCTTCTTCTTCTCTTTCTTCTTCTTCTCCTTTCTTCTTCTTCTTCTTCTTCTTCTTCTTCTTCTTCTTCTTCTTCTTCTTCTTCTTCTTCTTCTTCTTCTTCTTCTTCTTCTTCTTCTTCTTCTTCTTCTTCTTCTTCTTCTTCTTCTTCTTCTTCTT
>NC_041383.1:811844944-811884282 GCF_002162155.2 Triticum dicoccoides | reverse complement strand
GTGTCGAGGATCGCCGAGGGGTCTAGGGTCAGAGGGTCGCGAGGGTCTGATACGTCCATTTTGCATCATGCTTTTATATCGATATTTATTGCATTATGGGCTGTTATTACACATTATGTCTCAATACTTATGGCTATTCTCTCTTATTTTAAAAGGTTTACCATGAAGAGCGGGGATGCCGGCAGCTGGAATTCTGGCTGGAAAAGGAGCAAATATTGGAAACCTATTCTGCACAGCTCCAAAAGTCCTGAAACTCCACGAAAGTCATTTTTGGATTTAATAAGAATTTTTGAGTGAAGAAAGTACTTGAGGGGGCCCACACCCTGGCCAGGAGGGTGGGGGGGGGGCACCCACCCCTACTGGGTGCGCCCCTGTCTCCTGGGCCCCCTGGTTGCCCTCTAGTGCCCATCTTCTGCTATATGAAGGCTTTTTTACCCTGGAAAAAATCACAGGTAAGCTTACGGGATGAAACTCCGCCGCCACGAAGCGGAACCTTGGCGGAACCAATCTAGGGCTCCGGCAGAGTTGTTCCGCCGGGAAACCTCCCTCCGGGAGGGGGAAATCATCACCAACGATCCTCTCATTGGGAAGGGGTCAATCCCCATCAACATCTTCACCAGCACCATCTCCTCTCAAACCCTAGTTCATCTCTTGTATCCAATCTTGTATCCAAAACCACAAATTGGTACCTGTGGGTTGCTAGTAGTGTTGATTACTCCTTGTAGTTGATACTAATTGGTTTATTTGGTGGAAGATCATATGTTCATATCCTTAATGCATATTATTACTCCTCTGATTATGAACTTGAATATGCTTTGTGAGTAGTTATGTTTGTTCCTGAGGACATGGGTGAAGTCTTGCTATTAGCAGTCATGTGAATTTGGTATTCGTTCGATATTTTGATGAGATGTATGTTGTCTCTCCTCTAGTGGTGTTATGTGAACGTCGACTACATGACATTTCACCATTATTTGGGCCTAGAGGAAGGCATTGGGAAGTAATAAGTAGATGATGGGTTGCTAGAGTGACAGAAGCTTAAACCCTAGTTTATGCGATGCTTCGTAAGGGGCTGATTTGGATCCATATGTCTAATGCCGTGGTTAGGTTTACCTTAATACTTCTGTTGTAGTTGCGGATGCTTTCAATAGGGGTTAATCATAAATGGGTTGCTTGTCCAAGTAAGGGCAGTACCCAAGCACCGGTCCACCCACATATCAAATTATCAAAGTACCGAACGCGAATCATATGAGCGTGATGAAAACTAGCTTGATGATAATTCCCATGTGTCCTCGGGAGCTCCTTTCTCATTATAAGAAATTGTCCAGGCTTGTCCTTTGATACAAAAAGGATTGGGCCACCTTGCTGCACCTTATTTACTTTCATTGCTTTTTACTCGTTACAATTTATCTTATCACAAAACTATCTGTTATCTACAATTTCAGTGCTTGCAGAGAAAACCTTACTGAAAACCGCTTGTCATTTCTTTCTGCTCCTCATTGGGTTCGACACACTTACTTATGAAAGGACTATGATAGATCCCCTACACTTGTGGGTCATCAAGACTCTTTTCTGGCGCCGTTGCCGGGGAGTGAAGTGCCTTTGGTGAGTGGAACTTGGTAAGGAAACATTTATATAGTGTGCTGAATTTTTTTGTCACTTGTTACTATGGAAACTAATCCTTTGAGGGGCTTGTTCAGGGTATCTTCACCCCGACCAGAAGAGCAAAAAGTTGCTCCTCAACCTACTGAACCTACTAAAAATATTTACTTTGAGATTCCTTCGGGTATGATAGAGAAACTGCTAGCTAATCCCTTTGCAGGAGATGGAACATTGCATCCCGATTTACACCTTATATTTGTGGATGAAGTTTGTGGATTATTTAAGCTTGCAGGTATTCCCGATGATGTTGTCAAAAGGTAGGTCTTCCCTTTATCTTTGAAGGGAGATGCACTGACATGGTATAGGCTATGTGATGATACGGGAACTTGGAATTATAAATGATTGAAGTTGGAATTTCACCAGAAGTTCTATCCTATGCATCTTGTTCATTGTGATCGTAATTACATATATAATTTCTGGCCTCGTGAAGGAGAAATCATCGCTCAAGCTTGGGGGAGGCTTAAGTCAATGTTATATTCATATCCCAATCATGAGCTCTCCAGAGAAATGATTATTCAAAAAAATTCTGCTCGGCTTTCTCTCAATGATCGCACCATGCTTGATACTTCCTGTGCTGGTTCTTATATGCTGAAGACTATTGAGTTCAAATGGGATTTATTGGAAAGAATTAAACGCAACTCTGAAGATTGGTGTTCCGATGATGATAAGGAGTCAGGTATAACACCTAAGTTTGATTGTGTTAAATCTTTTATGGATACCGATGTTTTTCGTGGATTTAGCGCTAAGTATGGACTTGACTCTGAGATAGTAGCTTCTTTCTGTGAATCTTTTGCTACTCACATTGATCTCCCTAAGGAGAAGTGGTTTAAATATAATCCTCCCATTTAAGTAAAAGTAGTTGCACCCATTACAGTTGAAGAAAAGACTATCACTTATAATGATCCCATTGTTCCTACTACTTATGTTGAGAAACCTCCTTTTCCTGTTAGAATAAAGGATCATGCTAAAACTTCAACTATTGTTCGTAAGAGTAATACTAGAACTTTTACACCTCCTGAGCAAATCAAAGTTGAACCTAGTATTGCTATGGTTAAAGATCTCTTGGATGATAATTTAGATGGGCATGTTATTTATTTCTGTGGTGAGACTGCTAATATTGTTAGACCAGATGGTAAGATACAATGACCTGTTGTAGGCATGCCTGCTATTTCTGTTAAAATAGGAGATCATTGTTATCATGGCTTATGTGATATGGGTGCTAGTGCTAGTGCAATACCCTATGACTTATATAAAGAAATTATGCATGATATTGCACCCACTGAAATAGAAGATATCGATGTTACCATTAAGCTTGCTAATAGGGATACCATTAAAACAGTTGGGATTGTTAGAGATGTTGAAGTCTTGTGTGGGAAAGTTAAATATCCTACTGATTTCCTTGTTCTTGGTTTCCCACAAGATGATTTTTGTCCCATTATATTTGGTAGACCCTTCTTGAATACTGTTAAAGCTAGGATTGACTGTGAAAAGGATATTTTTACAATTGGCTTGGGGGATATGAAACATGAGTTTAATTTTGCTAAATTTTGTAGACAACCCCGCGATAAAGAATTGCCTAGTAAAGATGAAATAATTGGTCTTGCTTCTATTGCCGTGCCTCCTACTGATCCGTTAGAACAATATTTGCTAGACCATTAAAATGATATGTTTATGAATAAAAGAAGGGAAATAGATGAAGTGTTCCTTCAACAGGAACCTATTCTGAAACACAACTTACCTGTTGAAATCCTAGGGGATCCCCCTCCACCCAAGGGTGATCCCATGTTTGAACTCAAACCATTACCTGATAATCTTAAGTATGCTTATCTTGATGAAAAGAAAATATATCCTGTTATTATTAGTGCTAACCTTTCAGAGCAAGAAGAAGAAAGATTATTGAAAACTCTGAAGAAGCACCGTGCTGCTATTGGATATACTCTGGATGATCTTAAGGGCATTAGTCCCACTCTATGCGAACACAAAATAAGTGTGGAGAAAGACGCCAAACCAGTTAGAGATCCTCAACGACGGTTAAATCCTAAGATGAAAGAAGTGGTAAGAAAGGACATACTAAAACTCCTTGAGGCAGGTATAATTTATCCCATTGCTGATAGTGATTGGGTAAGCCATGTCCATTGTGTTCCTAAAAAGGGAGGTATTACTGTCGTTCCTAATGATAAAGATGAATTGATCCCGCAAAGAATTATTACAGGTTATAGGATGGTAATTGATTTCTGTCAATTATATAAAACTACTAAGAAAGATCATTACCGTTTACCCTTTATTGATCAAATGCTAGAAATACTATCGAAACACACACATTTCTCCTTTCTAGATGGTTATTCTGGTTTCTCTCAAATACCTGTGTCAGCGAAGGATCAATCAAAAACTACTTTTACTTGCCCTTTTGGTACTTTTGCTTATAGACGTATGCCTTTTGGTTTATGTAATGCACCTACTACCTTTCAAAGATGCATGATGGCTATATTCTCTGACTTTTGTGAAAAGATTTGTGAGGTATTCATGGATGATTTCTTCGTTTATGGATCCTCTTTTGATGATTGCTTGAGCAACCTTGATCGAGTTTTGCAGAGATGTGAAGACACTAGTCTCGTGTTGAATTGGGAAAGTGCCACTTTATGGTTAATGAAGGCATTGTCTTGGGGCATAAGATTTCCGAGAGAGGTATTGAAGTTGATAAAGCTAAAGTTGATGCTATTGAAAAGATGCCATGTCCGAAGGACATAAAAGGTATAAGAAGTTTCCTTGGTCATGCCGGTTTTTATAGGAGGTTCATTAAGGACTTTTCTAAAATCTCTAGGCCTCTGACTAATTTATTGCAAAAAGATATTCCTTTCGTCTTTGATGATGATTGTGTAGAAGCATTTGAAATACTTAAGAAAGCTTTGATCACTACACCTATTGTTCAGCCACCTGATTGGAATTTACATTTTGAAATTATGCATGATGCTAGTGATTATGTTGTAGGTGTTGTTCTAGGGCAAAGAGTCGATAAGAAATTGAATGTTATCCAGTATGCTAGTAAAACTCTTGATACTGCCCAGAGAAAGTATGCTACTACTGAAAAAGAGTTTTTAGTAGTTGTGTTTGTGTGTGATAAGTTTAGACCTTATATTGTTGACTCCAAAGTTACTATTCACACTGATCATGATGCTATTAAATATCTTATGGAAAAGAAAGATGCTAAGCCTAGACTTATTAGATGGGTTCTCTTACTCCAAGAATTTGATTTGCATATTATTGATAGAAAGGGAGCTAAGAACTCAGTTCCAGACAACTTGTCTAGGTTAGAGAATGTTCTTGATGACCCACTACCTATTGATGATAGCTTTCCTGATGAACAACTAGCAGTGATTAATGCTTCTCGTACTGCTCCTTGGTATGCTGATTATGCTAATTACATTGTTGCTAAATTTATACCACCTAGTTTCACATACCAGCAAAAGAAAAAATTCTTTTATGATTTAAGACATTACTTGTGGATGACCCACACCTATATAAAGAAGGAGTAGATGGTGTTATTAGACGTTGTGTACCTGAGCATGAACATGAACAGATCCTATGCAAGTGTCACTCTGAATCATATGGAGGACACCACGCTGGAGATAGAACAACACACAAGGTATTGCAATCTGGTTTTTATTGGCCTACTCTCTTCAAAGATGCTCGTAAGTTTGTCTTATCTTGTGATGAATGTCAAAGAATTGGTAATATTAGTAAACGTCAAGAAATACCTATGAATTACTCTCTTGTTATTGAACCGTTTGATGTTTGGGGCTTTGATTGTATGGGACCTTTTCCTGCCTCTAATGGTTATACACATATTTTAGTTGATGTTGATTACGTTACTAAGTGGGTAGAAGCTATTTCAACTAGTAGTGCTGATCATAACACTTCTATTAAAATGCTTAAAGAAGTTATTTTTCCGAGGTTTGGAGTCCCTAGATATCTTATGACTGATGGTGGTTCACATTTTACTCATGGTGCTTTCTGTAAGATGCTTGCTAAGTATGATGTTAATCATAGAATCACATCTCCTTATCACCTGCAGTCTAGTGGTCAAGTAGAGTTGAGCAATAGAGAGCTCAAATTAATTTTGCAAAAGACTGTGAATAGATCTAGAAAAAACTGGTCCAAAAAACTTGATGATGCATTATGCCCCTATAGAACTGCATATAAAAATCCTTTGGGTATGTCTCCGTATAAGATGGTTTATGGAAAAGCATGTCACTTACCTCTTGAACTTGAACATAAAGCGTACTGGGCTATTAAAGAGCTCAATTATGACTTCAAACTTGCCGGTGAGAAGAGGTTATTTGATACTAGCTCACTTGATGAATGGAGAACCCAAGCCTATGAGAATGCCAAGATTTTCAAAGAAAAAGTCAAACGCTGGCCTGACAAAAGGATACAAAAGCGTGAGTTTAACGTAGGTGATTACGTGTTATTATTCAACTCTCATTTAAGAATTTTTGCAGGAAAACTTCTCTCTAAATGGGAAGGTCCATACGTTATCGAGGAGGTCTATCGTTCCAGTGCCATAAAAATAAACAACTTCGAAGGCACAAGTCCGAGGGTGGTGAACGGTCAAAGAATCAAACATTATATCTCAGGTAATCCTATCAATGTTGAAACTAATATTATTGAGACCGTAACCCCGGAGGAATACATAAGGGACACTTTCCAGAACGTTCCAGACTCCGAAAAGGAATAGGTATGTGGAACGGTAAGTAAACCGACTCCAAAACAATCCTAATGCCATTTTTATCCGTTTTGGAATATTTAAGAATTTTGGAAAGAAAGAAATAGTCTGGGAAGGACACGAGGCCTCCACGAGGGTGGAGGGCGCGCCCACCCTTCCTAGGCGCGCCCCCATGTCTCGTGGCCACCTCGTGTGCCTCCCGGACTTCGTTTTCTTGCATGTTACGTATTTTGGTTGGTAAAGGTTCATTATATAATCTCCCGAAGGTTTTGACCACCGTATCACACAAATATCCTCTGTTTTTGTTTTGAGCTGTTTTTCTGACAGGTCTAGAGCACCATGACGTCTCTAAGCGCTCCCAAGGACA
Organism: Triticum dicoccoides; assembly: GCF_002162155.2. Lineage (NCBI taxonomy): Eukaryota > Viridiplantae > Streptophyta > Magnoliopsida > Poales > Poaceae > Triticum > Triticum dicoccoides. The sequence goes on along the minus strand of NC_041383.1, from coordinate 811,877,533 downwards.
AGTTTTCCGAGAAGGTTATCAACCCCTATCTCGCGGAGGTGCTGCAACACCCTCAAACCATTGAGATGCGTGAGGGGGTGCTGCACATCCGCGATGTGGAGGGACCAAGATGTACCGGAAGCGTGGAGACAAAGCTCGAAGCCATGGAGCAACAAGTTTTTAAGTGCCAAGGGATGGTGGAGCGTGGACTCAACGCCAACCTGATGATGATCACAGAGTTCACCAACAACCACAAGCTCGATGCCAAGATCATTAGGGAGACCACCTTTAAGCTTCAAGAGAAAATCGAGCACCTCCAAGCCCAGATTTATGACCAGCAAAACCAAAACTGTGAGTTTGAATATAGATTCAAGAGGATGAGTTTGGCTGCAGATTTGAGGATCCCGGAGACTCGATCATCCTTCTATGATGGTGAGCCTATGCCTTGGAAGATGGACGACAAGCCTACATCATCAACAACTCCTACTTCACCACCCTCGAGGAGATAATCACATGGGTATGGGCACTCCCCTTGGCAACTGCCAAGCTTGGGGGAGGTGCCCCAATATTGTATCACCATCACACTCCTATCTTTACCGTTTTACTTAGTTCGATCCTTTTAGTAGTATCTTGATCTAGTAGATTAAAGTTTCAATATCAAGTAGTTTTTGAGTTTTGCTTTGTGATCTCTTTATGTAATCGAGTCTGTGAGCTATCTATAATAAAGATTAGTGTTGAGTCAAGGGCTTAATTTGCTATCTTGCTATGATCCTGAGACAGTAGAAAGAATAAAAAGAATAAAAGAGTTCATATTGATCTTATGGATAGTAACAACTTCACACATAGAAAGTATGAGGCATAAAAGTTGTTGAGAGTTGACAAATGTAGTTTTGGTCATCGTTGCAATTAATAGGAAGTAACAAGGAAAGAGAGGTTTTCATATGCAAATATACTATCTTGGACATCTTTTATGATTGTGAGCACTCATTAAGTATGACATGCTAAAAGAGTTGATATTGGACAAGGAAGACAACGTAATGGTTTATGTTTTCTCACATCTTAGTTAAAGTATGTTGTCATTGATCTTCCCAACATGTTGAGCTTGCCTCCCCCCCCCCATGCTAGCCAAATTCCTTGCACCAAGTAGAGATACTACTTGTGCTTCCAAATATCCTTATACCCAGTTTTTGCCATGAGAGTCCACCATACCTACCTATGGATTGAGTAAGATCCTTCAAGTAAGTTGTCATGTTGCAAGCAATAAAAATTGCTCTCTAAATATGTATGACTTATAAGTGCAGAGAAAATAAGCTTTATACAATCTTGTTATGGAAGCAATAAAAGCGACGGACTGCATAATAAAGGTCCATATACAAGTGGCAATATAAAGTGACGTTCTTTTGCATTAAGATTTTGTGCATCCAACCCTAAAAGCACATGACAACCTCTGCTTCCCTCTGCGAAGGGCCTATCTTTTACTTTATGTTTTACTTTATGCTTGGGTCAAGGTGATCTTCACCTTTCCCTTTTTCATTTTATCCTTTGGCAAGCTCCTAGTGTTTGAAAGATCTTGATATATATATCCAATTGGATGTAAGTTAGCATGAATTATTATTGTTGACATCACCCAAAGGTGAATACGTTGGGAGGAAACACAATAAGCCCCTATCTTTCTCAATGTCCGGTTGAAACTCTATAACCACAAGTATTGCGTGGGTGTTAGCAATTGTAGAAGACTATATGATAGTTGAGTATATGGACTTGCTGAAAAGCGCTATTCTTGACTCTTTCTGATGTTATGATAAATTGCAATTGCTTCAATGACTGAGATTATAGTTTGTTAGTTCCCAATGAAGTTTCTGAACCATACTTAACATTGTGAATTGATTGTTACTTGAGCACAAGAAATCATATGACAAAACCTATATATGTTGCTGTTATAAGAATGATCATGATGCCCTCATGTTCGTATTTTATTTTTATCGACACCTCTATTTCTAAACATGTGGACATATTTTTCGATTTCGGCTTCTGCTTGAGGACAAGCGAGGTCTAAGCTTGGGGGAGTTGATACGTCCATTTTGCATCATGCTTTTATATCAATATTTATTGCATTATGAGCTGTTATTACACATTATGTCTCAATACTTATCGCTATTCTCTCTTATTTTACAAGGTTTACCATGAAGAGGGGGGATGCCGGCAGCTGGAATTCTGGCTGGAAAAGGAGCAAATATTGGAAACCTATTCTGCACAGCTCCAAAAGTCCTAAAACTCCACGAAAGTCATTTTTGGATTTAATAAGAATTTTTGAGCGAAGAAAGTACTTGAGGGGGCCCACACCCTGGCCAGGAGGGTGGGGGGTGCGCCCACCCCTACTGGGTGCGCCCCCTGTCTCCTGGGTCCCCTGGTGGCCCTTCGGTGCCCATCTTCTGCTATATGAAGGCTTTTACCCTGGAAAAAATCATAGGCAAGCTTACGGGATGAAACTCCGCCGCCACGAATAGGAACCTTGGCGGAACCAATCTAGGGCTCCGGCAGAGCTGTTCTGCCGGGGAAACTTCCCTCTGGGAGGGGGAAATCATCACCATCATCATCACCAACGATCCTCTCATCGGGAAGGGGTTAATCTCCATCAACATCTTCACCAGCACCATCTCCTCTCAAACCCTAGTTCATCTCTTGTATCCAAAACCACAAATTGGTACCTGTGGGTTGCTAGTAGTGTTGATTACTCCTTGTAGTTGATGCTAATTGGTTTATTTGGTGGAAGATCATATGTTCATATCCTTAATGCATATTATTACTCCTGTGATTATGAACATGAATATGCTTTGTGAGTAGTTACATTAATTCCTAAGGACATGGGTGAAGTCTTGCTATTAGTAGTCATGTGAATTTGGTATTCGTTCGATATTTTGATGAGATGTATGTTGTCTCTCCTCTAGTGGTGTTATGTGAATGTCGACTACATGACACATCACCATTATGTGGGCCTAGAGGAAGGCATTGGGAAGTAATAAATAGATGATGGGTTGCTAGAGTGATAGAAGCTTAAACCCTAGTTTATGCAATGCTTCGTAAGGGGCTGATTTGGATCCATATGTCTAATGTTGTGGTTAGGTTTACCTTAATACTTTTGTTGTAGTTGCAGATGCTTGCAATAGGGGTTAATCATAAGTGGGTTACTTGTCCAAGTAAGGGCAGTACCCAAGCACCGGTACACCCACATATCAAATTATCAAAGTACCGACCGTGAATCATATGAGCGTGATGAAAACTAGCTTGACGATAATTCCCATGTGTCCTCGGGAGCTTCTTTCTCATTATAAGAAATTGTCCAGGCTTGTCCTTTGCTACAAAAAGGATTGGGCCACCTTGCTGCACCTTATTTACTTTCATTGCTTGTTACTCGTTACAACTTATCTTATCACAAAACTATCTGTTATCTACAATTTCAGTGCTTGCAGAGAAAACCTTACTGATAACCGCTTGTCATTTCCTTCTGCCCCTCATTGGGTTCGACACTCTTACTTATTGAAAGGACTATGATAGATCCCCTACACTTGTGGGTCATCAGGGTCACAGAGGGGTCGAGGGTCGTCGAGGCTGGTCGAGGGTCAAGGGTTTGAGGTTCGAGGGTTCTAGGGTTCTAGGGTTCGAGGTTTATAGGGTTCGAGGGTCGGGGGTCACCGAGGGTTCGAGGGTCGTCGAGGGGTCAAGGGTTCGAGGGTCGAGGATCGCCGAGGGATCGAGGGTTGATGGTCGTGAACTAGCTAGGGTCAAGGGTCACCGAGGGGTCAAGGGTCGAGGGTTGAGAGTCGAGGGTCGTTGAGGGGTGGAGGGGTCGAGGATCACCGAGGGGTCGAGAGGTGGCCTAGTGTCAAAGTATTGAAGAAATCCATGGCTTCATCATTAGCCGGAAGTAATCGGGGCATGATGGTACAAAGTTCACCAAAGTTGTTTTGGAACGGAGTCCCGGATAGGATAATCCGCCTTTTGGTACGAATTTCAGCAAAGGTCTTCCAAATAGCGATATTCGGAAGGCTCTTGCTATACTTTGTACAAAAAAGCGAATTATCCTATCTGGGATTCCGTTCCAAAATAACTTTGGAGAGCTTCGTACCATCATGCGCCTGTTACTTTCGCCTAATGATGAAGACATGGTTTTGTTGAATCCTTTGACACTAGACAAACGTGACATGAGGGGGTCGAGGGTCGGGAACTAGGGTAGAGGGTTGTGGATCACCGAGCGGTTGAGGGTCGTGAACTAGCTAGCGTCGAGGGTCGAGGATCGCCGAGGGGTCGAGAGGTTGCCTAGTGTCAAAGTATTGCAGAAATCCATGGCTTCATCATTAGCCGGAAGTAACTGGGGCATGATGGTACGAAGTTCTCCAAAGTTGTTTTGGAACGGAGTCCCGGATAGGATAATCCTCCTTTTGGTACGAATTTCAGCAAAGGCCTTCCAAATAGCGATATTCGGAAGGCTCTTGCTGAACTTTGTACCAAAAAGCAAATTATCCTATTTGGGACTCCGTTTCAAAACAACTTTGGAGAGCTTCGTAGCATCATGCGCCTGTCACTTTTGCCTAATGATGAAGACATGGTTTTTTTGAATCCTTTGACACTAGACAAACGTCGGACAATCATGAGAGAGGCGGTCGATATACCCCCTCTCCAAGAACTTCAACATGAGGGGGGGGTCGATATACCCCCTCCCCGATAACTTTGACATGAGGGGGGGTCGATATATGTACCCCCTCCCCGATAACATTTTTTCTATGTATATGTCATCGTTGTCGATATACCCCCTCCTCGATAACTTCGATATATCCATCTCTCATGTTTATATATTAATTGCCATGTTGTAATATTCGCAGAAACTATGGATCATCAAAGAGACTTTGATCAAGAAGAGATATTGGGGGACATAATCCATGGCGGAGGTGATGCAGTCTTGTCGTTTCTCAACGACATCGAAGAAGGTCTGCAAGGAGAGGAAGCAGGCTGCGGTGATCAAACAATAATGGAGGAGGGTCATGATCGTGATGGTGGCTCCGGAGACCGTGATGACGGCTCTGGTGACCGAACAGAGTCGTGAACAACTGTTGCAAAGTCCAGCGAGGTGTGTGTGTGTGTGTATATATATATACATACATATATATATATATAGAAAGCCTTTGCTGACTAGCTAATTGATGCATTAATTATTTTCGTATGTACATATATTAACTCTTCTTTCTGCTTTTATATAGCCCTCAGGATCAAGCAATACTTCAGTAAAGAAACGAGGCCCGAAGAAAAAGTTGCGCCCAGATGAAAGGTTCACGATCACACAAATCGCGAACGATGGCCAACCGATTAAACCCCTCCGGACCAAGGAAGCATTTTCTGCTCAGTGCGGGGTTCTTGTTAGGGACATGATCCCAATTAGCATCGAGCTATGGAATGAGCCTAAGAAGGAAGAGCTTCTTCAAGTTTCTTTTGTCGAAGATAGACAGAAAGAAGACCTTTGGAAAGCGCTAAAGGTAAATTTCACCGTACCAGAAGTGGAGGATCCGGAGAATCCAGTTATAGAGCCATTGATCAAGTCCTATGCTCTCAAGAAGATGGCAGATCTATTCAGGAGGTGGAAGAATGAGTTGAAAACAACGTATGTCGACGAAGACAAGACTCCAGAATTCACCGGCCGATTTGAGAAGATAAGAGATCACTGGCCCGCATTTGTGGCCAACAAGACATCGGAGAGGAGTAAGAAGATGTTAGCGACTAACAAGATAAATGCTGCAAAGAAGGAGCATTACCATCGCATGAGGTCAGGTGGCTACCTCAAAGCCCGGTTGTTGTGGGACAAGGCTGAGAGGACCTGATTGCTAAAGGGGTCGAACTAGAGACATTGCACTGGCCAGAACGTTGTAGAACTTGGTTCTTCAGGGCTGGTGGAAATTGGACCCTGAAATAGGAAGTGCTGCTGGACGGACGAGCAACATGCAACACCCGTCACGAAGTTTCGGAAAGCAATCAACGAAGTGCGGGAAGGGAAGTTCATTCCCAACAGAGAGAACGACGAGCTCACAAGGGCCCTTGGGAATCCTGAGCACCCTGGACGAATATGAGGCACGCCAGGCTCCGTTGCGAGGAAGGTTGAGTTTCCCGATGCAGGAGGTTACAAAACCCAAGAGAGGAGGAGGGAAGTGGAGCAGAGCGAACTGCAAGAGCTTAAGGAAAGGGTAAGAAAGCTAGAGGAACGAGATGTTGAGAACCAACAGCTGTGAGATCCTGCCCAAGAAGCTACCCCAGAAGCTACCCCGCCATCTCAGTAGAGAAGCAGTGTGGCTTCCACCGAGCTCGTTCAGCAGCCTGACTTGATGAGTCCTAGCTACCCCATGGATTTTATCACGGATTAACACCAGTGCCACCTTATGACGCAATGGCTTCAGCTCAAAGTCAAGGCGGTTGTCGGCTCTGTGTTCCCTCCTTCACCCGGAGCAACTTTTCACTGCAGTCCGATTCCACAAGGCTATGATGTTGTCATGGTGGACGAAATAACAGAGGGATTTGAGGAGCTCCAGCTTGACCACCCTACAGGTGATGGGGAGACACAGCTGGGTCTTGCTATGCATACTCCGTGTCTATGGCGGAAGGAGCACATCAAGCTTCTGAACTTCATGGCTCCTACTAGTCAGCTGGGCACTCCATCTCCTCCGCCTCCTCCTCCTCCTCCTCCTCCTCCTCCGACGAGTGATCAGGGCACTCCGCCTCCTGCTCAGATGCGTGAGGGCGGCAGTACTCCGCCTCCTTCTCCGCCTGCTCCGGCGCGTCCGAGTAGCCCGCCTCCTCCTTCGCCGCCTCATAAGTGATGGTGGAACACAGACGCCGCCGCTCCGGCTTCTCCGGCGCGTCTTAGCAGTCCGCCTCCGGCTGCTCTGCCTCTTTAGCAACGAAAGAAGACAACCACAGCCGCTCTGGCTACTCCGGCGTCTAGCAGTACAGCCAGAGGCGGGAGGCTAGTAGAAAGAAGAAAAGGGAAACAAATTTCCCAGCTCGGCGAACAAGCGAAGCAATCATGCCCCCGCTCAATCTGTCTAGCGATATCGTCGCTAATCTTCCGGGGGTGTTGTCCGGTACCAATCCTGGAGATTACATGACCGACGAGGATTGGAACAATGGAGGTGGACACATTAAGATTCGAGCACGGGAAGGCTCTCGTCAGACCTGGTACTTCCCTAACAACGATGATGCGAAGATTCCATGATTGGTACATGGACATCTGTAGGAGGTCTGGGAAAAATACTTTGTCGCTATCGGTTAAAGAGGAGCACAACCTCGTTGGAATTGATCTGTTGTTAGTTCCATATGAGGAGTTCTTCCAGTTTTTCAATCAAAAGGCCCTTGATAAAACAATCATCACTTGCTACTGTGTGTAAGTACTACTTCTCTATAATTAGTTAAGTCTCTATATATAACTCAGCTCTTTCATTGCACGTATATATAATTATCCTCACTATATTTTGCAGATTGAAGATCGCCGAACTGAAAAAAGACAAGTAGGTGATATTGGGTTCATTATCACAAATCTCATGGATGAATGGAGTGTTAAACATGATGCCAAACAAACCGAGGTCAAGTTGCTCGCATCGTTACTTCGGAATCAAAATAAAGCTACAATACTCTTTCCTTACGAATACAAGTGAGTGTTATTGTCTTGTGCATATTCGGTTTCCCTTATTGCTCGAGGTTATAGTAATGTAATTGATGATTTATGCATGCATGCGCAGATTCCACTTTATTCTGCTAGAGATTAAACTTGAGCAGGGACTAGTAACCATCATAGACTCCAAACAAAAAAATCCGGAGGAGTATGCGACCATGACTAAAATGCTCGAGAACTAAGTTCAATCGATCATTATCGCACCATATCGGCAACTTTGTTCCTTTCCTGATATCAAGTAATTGTTTTCTTTGTCTGGTAGGGTTTGGAAAAAGTTCACCGCACAAGCTCCGGGACTGCCGGCGCAACTGCGATTTGACCACCCGAAAGTAAGTACTAGCTACTAGCTAGTTTCGGGCATCTCCCATTGATTCTAGCTAGTTTCACAATACCATTTAGCATGCTTGATTATCAGTTTGATTGACCTCTATTTCTTGTAAAGTGGTTGTGGCAGGAACCCGGGAATGATTTGTGTGGATACTACATTTGCGAGTTCATCCACCACACCACGTGTGAGCGGGGCTACTCTAAACAACAATATGAAGTGCGTAAGCAATGATATTCACAATTTTATGTTATTACCATCATTTGTGTTCAGTTTCATTCATATATATGTATTGACCCCCTTCTTGAAATTAGATGTGGCAGATGCGGGATGAACTCCAACCACAAGATCACATACGAGCAATTCAATAGGAATTGGAGGGATTCTTTCTTGACCACGTCATCGACAAACACGGAGAATACCATGTGGAAGTTGAGTTCAGATGTTAGGGGACGTAAGAGATCTTATATTGTGTATATATATATATACATATGTAGACAGTAGCGTCGAATAGATATACGAAAAATTGTTGTTCGACCAATCTATCGGAGAAGGAGAGGTTGATCACTTCTCTCTGTGTATATGTTCATGACGATCTTCTGTACTTAATGGTTTCCTTCATTTTCTTACTAGCTAGCTAGCGTGTTGAGTCCTCTCTATACGTAGCATCGACCAAGCACGGAGACAAGAGAGGACACTCATCTCTATTAGCGAGCTAACACAATATATGGAACCCCTAAATTAACCCTACAAAACCCCCAACCCCCCCCCCCCTAAAAAAACACCCCCTGAACTGCTGACGCGTGGAAGCCTTTTGGTCCCGGTTGGTGGCACCAATCAGGAGAAAAGGTCCCCCTGCCTGGGCAAGCCGCTCCGGCCACGTGGAGCCCCATCTGTCCCGGTTCCCGATCAAACCGGGACTAAAGGTATAGGGCTTTAGTTACAACCCTTTAGTCCCGGTTCGAGAACCGGGACAAATGGCCCTCCCAAACCGGTTCGAATGACCCTTTTTCTACTAGTGTATGAAGTCTCCAATAAGTTCTACAGCTGTAAAATGGAGGAGAATAGTTTTGTCAGTGAACATATACTCAGAATGTCTGGGTACCATAACCTTTTGACTCAAGTGGGAGTTAATCTTCCTGATGATAGTGTCATTGACAGAGTTCTTCAATCACTGCCACCAAGCTACAAAAGCTTCGTGATGAACTATAATATGCAAGGGATGAACAAGACTATTCCCGAGCTCTTCGCGATGCTAAAGGCCGCGGAGGTAGAAATCAAAAAGGAGCATCAAGTGTTGATGGTCAACAAGACCACTAGTTTCAAGAAAAAGGGCAAAGGGAAGAAAGGGAACTTCAAGAAGAACGACAAAAAGGTTGCTTCTAAAGAGAATAAACCCAACTCTGGACCTAAGCCTGAAACTGAGTGCTTCTACTACAAAGGGACTGGTCACTAGAAGCGGAACTGCCCCAAGTATTTGGCGGATAAGAAGGATGGCAAAGTGAAAGGTATATTTGATATACATGTTATTGATGTGTACTTAACTAATGCTCATAGTAGCGCCTGTGTATTTGATACTGCTTCTGTTGCTCATATTTGCAACTTGAAATAGGGGCCACGGATTAAGCGAAGATTGGCTAAGGACGAGGTGATAATGCGCGTGGGAAATGGTTCCAAAGTCGATGTGATCGCGGTCGGCACGCTACCTCTACATCTACCATCGGGATTAGTTTTAGACCTGAATAATTGTTATTTGGTGCCAGCGTTGAGCATGAACATTATACCTGGATCTTGTTTAATGCGAGACGGTTATTCTTTTAAATCAGAGAATAATGGTTGTTCTATTTATATGAGTAATATCTTTTATGGTCATGCACCCCTGCTGAGTGGTCTATTTTTGTTGAATCTCGATAGTAGTGATACACATATTTATAGTGTTGAAACCAAAAGATTGAAATTTAATAATGATATTGCAACTTATTTATGGAACTGCCATTTGGGTCATATCGGTATAAAGTGCATGAAGAAACTCCATACCGATGGATTTTTAGAATCACTTGATTATGAATCATTTGGTGCTTGTGAACCGTGCCTTATGGGCAAGATGACTAAAACTCCGTTCTCCGGAATAATGGAACGAGCTACTGACTTGTTGGAAATAATACATATCGATATATGCGGTCCAATGAGTATTGATGCTCGTGGCGGGTATCGTTATTTTCTTACCTTCACAGATGATTTGAGCGGATATGGTTATATCTACTTAATAAAGCATAAGTGTGAAACGTTTGAAAAGTTCAAAGAATTTCAAAGTGAAGTGGAAAATCATCGTAACAAGAAAAATAAAGTTTCTAACATCTGATCATGGAGGAGAATATTTGAGTTACGCGTTTGGTCTTCATTTGAAACAACATGGGATAATTTCACAATTAACGCCACATGGAACACCACAGCGAAATGGTGTGTCCGAACGTCGTAACCGTACCTTATTAGATATGATGCAATCTATGATGTCTCTTACTGATTTACCACTATCGTTTTGGGGTTATGCCCTAGAGACTGCTGCATTCACTTTAAATAGGGCACCATCAAAATCCGTTGAAACGACGCCTTACGAACTATGGTTTGGAAAGAAACCAAAGTTGTCATTTCTTAAAGTTTGGGGTTGCGATGCTTATGTGAAAAAGTTTCAACATGATAAGCTCGAACCCAAATCGCAGAAATGTGTCTTCATAGGATACCCAAAGGAAACTGTTGGGTACACCTTCTATCATAGATCCGAAGGAAAAATCTTTGTTCCTAAGAATGGATCCTTTCTAGACAAGGAGTTTCTCTCGAAAGAAGTGAGTGAGAGGAAAATAGAACTTGATGAGGTAATTGTACCTTCTCCCTTATTGGAAAGTAGTTCATCACAGAAATCAGTTCTCGTGATTCCTACACCAATTAGTGAGGAAGCAAATGATGATGATCATGAAGTTTCAGATCAAGTTACTACCGAACCTCATAGGTCTCCCAGAGTAAGATCTGCACCAGAGTGGTAAGGTAATCCTGTTCTGGAAATCATGTTACTAGACCATGATGAATTTACGAACAATGAGGAAGTGATGATGAGCCCAGATTCCGCGAAATGGCTTGAGGCCATGAAATCTAAGATGGGATCCATGTATGAGAACAAAGTGTGGACTTTGGTGGACTTGCCCGATGATTGGAAAGCCATAGAAAATAAATGGATCTTTAAGAAGAAGACCGATGCATACGGTAATGTTACTGTTTGTAAAGCTCGACTTGTTGCGAAAGGTTTTCGACAAGTTCAAGGAGTTGACTACAATGAGACTTTCTCGCCCGTAGCGATGCTTAAGTCTGTCTGAATCATGTTAGCAATTGCTGCATTTTATGATTACGAAATTTGGAAATGGACGTCAAAACAGCATTCTTGAATGGATTTCTTGAAGAAGAGTTGTATATGATGCAACTGGAAGGTTTTGTCGATCCAAAGGGTGCTAACAAAGTGTGCAAGCTCCAGTGATCCATTTATGGACTGGTGCAAGCCTCTCAGAGTTGGAATAAACGTTTTGATAGTGTAATCAAAGCATATGGTTTTATACAGACTTTTGGAGAGGCCTGTATTTACAAGAAAGTGAGTGGAAGCTCTGTAGCATTTCTAATCTTATATGTAGATTGGAAATGATATAGAATTTCTGGATAGCATAAAGGGATACCTGAATAAGAGTTTTTCTATGAAAGACCTGGGAGAAGCTGCTTACATATTGGGCATCAAGATCTATAGAGATATATCAAGACGCTTAATTGGACTTTCACAAAGCACATACCTTGATAAAGTTTTGAAGAAGTTCAAAATGATCAGTTAAAGAAAGGGTTCTTGCCTGTGTTACAAGGGGTGAAGTTGAATCAGACTCAAAGCCTGACCACCGCAGAAGATAGAGAGAAAATGAAAGTCATTCCCTATGCTTCAGCCATAGGTTCTATCATGTATGCAATGTTGTGTACCAGACCTGATGTATGTCTTGCTATAAGCATGGCAGGGAGGTACCAAAGTAATCCCGGAGTGGAGCACTGGACAGCGGTCAAGAACATCCTGAAATACCTGAACAGGACTAAGGATATGTTTCTCGTTTAAGGAGGTGAAAAAGAGCTCATCGTAAACAGTTATGTCGATGCAAGCTTTGACATTGATCCGGATGACTCTAAGCCGCAAACCGGATACATATTTTTATTGAATGGAGGAGTTATCAGTTGGTGCAGTTCCAAGCAGAGCGTCGTGGCGGGATCTACGTGTGAAGCGAAGTACATTGCTGCTTCAGAAGCAGCAAATGAAGGAGTTTGGATGAAGGAGTTCATATCCGATCTAGGTGTCATACCTAGTGCATCGGGTCCAATGAAAATCTTTTGTGACAATACTGGTGCAATTGCCTTGGCAAAGGAATCAAGATTTCACAAGAGAACCAAGCACATCGAGAGACGCTTCAATTCCATCCGTCATCAAGTGTCGGAAGGGGACATAGAGATTTTCAAGATACACACGGATCTGAGTGTTGCAGACCCGTTGACTAAGCCTCTCTCGCGAGCAAAACATGATCAGCACCAAAGCTCCATGGGTGTTAGAATCATTACTATGTGATCTAGATTATTGACTCTAGTGCAAGTGGGAGACTGAAGGAAATATGCCCTAGAGGCAATAATAAAGTTATTATTTATTTCCTTAATTCATGATAAATGTTTATTCTTCATGCTAGAATTGTATTAACCGGAAACTTAGTACATGTGTGAATACATAGACAAAACAAATAGTCCCTAGTATGCCTCTACTAGACTAGCTCGTTAATCAAAGATGGTTATGTTTCCTAACCATAGACATGTGTTGTCATTTGATTAGCGGGATCACATCATTAGGAGAATGATGTGATGGACATGACCCATCTGTTAGCTTAGCATTATGATCGTGTTAGTTTCATTGCTACTGCTTTCTTCATGACTTATACAAGTTCCTCGGACTATGAGATTATGCAACTCCCGAATGCCGGAGGAACACTTTGTGTGCTACCAAACGTCACAACGTAAAAGGGTGATTATAAAGGTGCTCTACAGGTGTCTCCGAAGGTGTTTGTTGGGTAGGCATAGATCAAGATTAGGATTTGTCACTCCATGTTTCGGAGAGGTATCTCTGGGCCCTCTCGGTAATACTCATCGCTATAAGCCTTGCAAGAATTGTAACTAATGAGTTAGTTGCGGGATAAACTATTATGGAACGAGTAAAGAGACTTGCCGGTAACGAGATTGAACTAGGTATTGAGATACCGACGATCAAATATCGAGCAAGTAACATACCGATGACAAAGGGAACAACGTATGTTGTTATGCGGTTTGACCGATAAAGATCTTCATAGAATATGTAGGAACCAATATGAGCATCCAGGTTCCGTTGTTGTTTATTGACGGGAGACGTGTCTCGGTCATGTCTACATAGTTCTCGAACCCGTAGGGTCCGCACGCTTAACGTTCAATGACGATTGGTATTATGAGTTTATGTGTTTTGATGTACCAAAGGTAGTTCGGAGTCCCGGATGTGATCACGGACATGACGAGGAGTCTCGAAATGGCTGAGACATAAAGATCGATATATTGGAAGCCTATGTTTGGACATCGAAATGGTTCCGGGTGAGTTCGGGCATATAACGGAGTACCGGGAGGTTACCGGACCCCCCCCCCCCCCGGAAGTATATGCGCCTTATTGGGCCATAGTGGGGGAAAGGAGATGGGAGCCTAGGAGGGGGTGAGGCAGTCCTAGACTAAGGGGTCCTCGGGCAGCCAGACTATATACTTTGGCCGGACTGTTGGACTATAAGATGCAAGATAGAAGACTTCGTCCTGTGTCTGGATGGGACTCTCCATTGCATGGAAGGCAAGCTTGGCAATTTGGATATGTAGATTTGTTTCTCTGTAACCGACTTTGTGTAACCCTAGCCCCTTCGGTGTCTATATAAACCAGAGGGTTTAGTCTGTAGGACAACAATCATAACTTCATAGGCTAGCTTCTAGGGTTTAGCCATTATGATCTCGTGGTAGATCAACTCTTGTAATACTCATATTCATCAAGATCAATCAAGGAGGAAGTAGGGTATTACCTCCATAGAGAGGGCCCGAACCTAGGTAAACATTGAGTCCCCCGCCTCCTGTTACCATTAGCCTTAGATGCACAGTTCGGGACCCCCTACCCGAGATCCGCCGGTTTTGACACCGACATTGGTGCTTTCATTGAGAGTTCCACTGTGTCGTCGAAGATAGGCTTGATGGCTCCATCAATCATCTACAACAACGCAGTCCATGGGAAGACTTTTCTCCCCAGACAGATCTTCGTATTCGGTGGCTCCGCACTACGGGCCAACTCGCTTGGCCATCTAGAGCAGATCGATAGCTACGCCCCTGGCCATCAGGTTCGATTCGGAAGCCTGAATTTTGTGGCCGATATCCATGGAGACTTGATCTTTGACGGGTTTGAGCCCATGATGTCCGTCCCCGGCCACCATGATGAACATGACTATATCTGTCGTCGGGCCAAACGCAGGAGATAGCGCCTGTGGCCGCCCTGGCCCTAGAGCCGGAGCAGACTGCATCGTCCGAAGATGGGAAGCTTAACCCCGCCATGGAGGCCGCAGACTCAGCGGCGCTCAAGCCACACACAGATCCAACATCGAGCTGGGCTTGTGTCACCGGAACCTTGGACTCGTTTCCGGCCATGGGTTCCGGACCGCGTGCATCCGCACCCATCGAACCTAATTGGGCGCCAGTCTTGGAGTTCAGCTCCACGGATATCTTCCAGCACTCGCCTCTAGGGAATGTGCTAAACTCATTGAAATCCCTCTCCTTGTCAGGAGACTCTCGGCCGAACTATGTCCGGCTCGAGTGGGAAGCGGACGACGAAGAATTTTGTGTCCCACCCACCACCCACTTTATAGCCACTGTCGATGACTTAACCGACGTGCTTGACTACGACTCCGAAGACATTGACAGTATGGACGACAATGCCGGAGAGGATTTGGAACCACTGCCTACTGGGCGTTGGACAGCTACATCGTCATACAACATTTACATGATGGACACACCTAAGGAGAATGAGGCCGACGGAGATAATAGCAAGCCTGTCGATGAACCTCCCAAACGTCGGCGTCCTAAACGCCGACCTCGATCCGGCAAACGGAAAAACAACAACATTGTCACGGACGATGATGGTAATCTGAACCGAGCCGATGACCCCGCGGACCCAGCGTTGGAGCAGGGCGTGCGAGAGGACGGCAAACACAGTCCGAGACACTATCCGACCACAGCAACGCCGAAGATAGCATTTACCAACCCGCCTCTGAAGAGGAGGCCAGCCTGGGCGACGACGAGTTCGTCATCCCAGAAGAACCATTAGAACAAGAACGCCTCCACCAGAGGCTCGTCACCACTGCAAGGAGCCTGAAGAAGCAGAAGCAGCGGCTTAAAGCCGCACAGGATACGCTCAATGACAAATGGAACGAAGTGCTAGAGAAAAATACGGCGGTAATCGCCAAACAAAGAGCTATCCTAAACGCAAACCGCTGCCCAAATTTGACGACGAGGCTATCGCGCCTATACCACCGAAGAACAATATGGCCGACTGGCCAGACCGACCACCTCGCGGTCATGACAGAGTGGCAAACCATGCCATACACAAGCCCGCGCCCCCTCCCCGCAAAGGGAGGAAGGCTGCGGCCTAGGACCAGAAACACGATCTACGTGAGGACCTGGACAAAAAAGCTGGCAAAACCAGGTCCATCTATGGATCTAGGGAACGTGCTCCTACACGGAATCACGATTATCAAACAAAATACACCAGCCATTTACCAGCTGGGAACCAATACCGCACATTGCAACCGTCGGAACCAACCCCCGACACAGCCAGATATAGGGGCGCCGCGCACCCCCCGTGCTTCACCGATGAGGTACTGGAACACGATTTTCCAGAGGAGTTCAAACCCATAAACATCGAGGCGTATGATGGAACGACAGACCCAGTGGTTTGGATAGAAGACTTTATTCTTCACATCCACATGTCACACGAAGATGATCTCCACGCCATCAAATATTTACCCCTCAAGCTAAAAGGACCAGCTCGGCACTGGCTAAAAATCCTCCCTAAAAATTCTATAGGAAGCTGGGAGGAACTTGAGGATGCTTTTCGGGCCAATTTCCAAGGGACCTATGTCCGACCCCACATGTAGACGATCTAAGTCACATAATCCAGCAACCCGGAGAATCAGCCCGTAAACTTTGGAACCGGTTTCTCACTAAGAAGAACCAAATCGTCGATTGTCCGGATGCCGAAGCCTTAGCGGCCTTCAAACACAGTGTCCAGGACGAATGGCTAGCTAGACACCTCGGCCAGGAAAAGCCAAGGACAATGGCCGCCTTAACTACACGTATGACCCACTTTTGCACGGGCGAAGACAGCTGGTTAGCCCGTAGTAGCACCAGCGACCCCGGCACATCTGAAGTCAGGGACGGTAATGGAAAACCACGGCGCAATAAATATAAATGTCAGAATAATGAAGAAATCCCAGACAATACAACGGTCAATGCCGGATTCCGGGGCTCCAGACCCAGTCAACAGAAAAAGACATTTAAAGGCAACAACGACAGTCCATCCAACTTGGACAAAATTCTAGATAGGCCCTGCTAGATTCATGGCACTCCCGACAAACCAGCCAATCACACCAACAGAGAATGTTGGGTCTTCAAGCAGGCTGGCAAACTCAACACTGAAAACAAAGGGAAAGGACCTCAGAGCAAAGACGAGGACGAACCTCGCCAGCCGAACACGGGGGGACAGAAGAAATTTCCACCGGGGATCAAGACAGTGAACATGATCTATGCCACTCATATCCTGAAGTGGGAGCGCAAGCGCGCACTCCGAGATGTCTATGCCGTCGAGCCCGTCACCCCAAAGTTCAACCCGTGGTCGGCCTGTCCGATCACCTTTGATCGCAGGGATCATCCGACTAGTATCCATCATGGGGGTTTGGCTGCCCTAGTGCTCGACCCAATAATTGACGGATACCACCTAACTCGAGTCCTGATGGATGGCGGCAGCAGTCCCAATCTGATATATCAAGACACTATCCGCGAGATGGGGATAGAACCGTCAAGAATCAAGCCGAGCAGCACTACCTTTAAAGGAGTTATACTGGGCGTATAAGCCCGCTGCACGGGCTCTCTAACATTGGACGTTGTGTTCGGCTCTCCGGACAACTTCCAAAGCGAAGAATTATACTTCGACATTGCTCCGTTCCGAAGCAGCTATCATGCACTACTCGGAAGAACGGCCTTCGCCCATTTTAATGCAGTCTTGCATTATGCTTATCTAACACTCAAAATGCCTGGACCTCATGGTGTCATTACGGTCAGTGGAAATATGGAGCGCTCTCTTCGCATAGAGGAATACATTGCGGCTTTAGCAGTCGAAGCACAAAACGGCCTATTCAAGCCGAATAGCGCGTCGACCGTCAAGACCGCAGACACAAGCTAAACGTGTCCGGTGCACACCCCAGTGCGGTAGCTCAGATAAACCTGAGCTCGATTAGCAGCTACGCCCCCATCGACCGTCCCACAAAGATATACACTCAAAATTCCTTGGGCGGCTTTGGGGGCACTCTACACACAAAAGGTTCATAGTTCGGCTTGACCATATTCGGACCCTAGAAGTTATCCTTCACGGTTCATTACAACGGACCGGCTCTACTTACGGCCACACCAGATTCTTTCACCTGGTCTTCCTTTTTTTTCTTCCGTTTTCTTTGCAGATGGGCATCATACCATACCCTTCAAGGACACTTCACAACGGAG
This sequence comes from Triticum dicoccoides, assembly GCF_002162155.2. Lineage (NCBI taxonomy): Eukaryota > Viridiplantae > Streptophyta > Magnoliopsida > Poales > Poaceae > Triticum > Triticum dicoccoides. Next base: position 811,859,636 of record NC_041383.1, on the reverse strand, counting down.
ACAAAGGCGCAGACGTGCAGTAGGGCCCCGCATTAAGGTTTATTTTTTTAGATTAAGCCCCTGTGTAAACCTTTTTTATCTCTTGTTGTTTTATACTTTCCTGGCATGTAAAATGTCCAAGAAAGATACCGGCATTATCTGTAAAACATACGGCTCGCCGTACTAAAGTGGATGTTATAGAAGCAGCTCGGTTAGGTATGTGTTTTGAGATTTATGCTCTCACCATCCGCGCTTTTTGCCCACGTCAGATCGCCACATGTGCCTTGATACAATGGGTTTATCACCAGGGGCTGTATTCATCCCGGTGTATATTGTAAAGTCTGAATACCTTAGGGAGTGTTCGACGTCGCGAGTTTGGCCTTATATGCATCAGCTCCGAATCATGTCTTTTTGGTCAAAGTTGGGTTGCCCGGCTCCTGTGCTTGCTACCTTATGTTCCGCTCTATCGTCTAAGGTACTAAAGGGAGAACTACTGTGATTATGTCCCGGCTAGCCCGGATGAGCACCTCGGTAGAGAAATCCAAAAACCGACTGTCATGATGCGACGAGAGCTGGTCAACCACTCGATGACTCATCAGAATCTTCGCGATTCCCTCCGTGTTAAATGAAGGGCCGTCCTTCTGGTCATGTATGTATACGCACCATATTCGGATAACCACGGACATACCAGGAGCTATATAGTAGCCCCACTGTCAAACTCCTATGGCTAAGTGAAAGTGTTAAAGCTCTATAGTCCGATTGCCTAGTTCGCCGCACTAACACCTCCTTAGCGGACCAAGATGTTTGGTCAAGTGTGATCAAGTGCTTTTCCGAACAACCCCGCATTGTACGCGAGGGGGCTAAAGCCGACGACTGTAAACTTTCAGATTGTACACATATAGAAATGGCCGCAAAGGAGGCACAAAAACTTTTCGGGCAAAAGTATAAAAACATAGCCTTAAACATATCATAATATTGTTGTTACAATTTTGATACACTTTACTCGAACATAATATTCTTCGAGCACTGACCCTCTATCAAGCGGGCACCCTCTAGGACATCTTCCAAATAGTGTTCTGGCATGTTAAGGTCCTTGCCTTCGGGTGGACTTTGCTCTGCAACATTAGTGGCCGTCATCTTCGCCCAGTATATGTTGACACAGGCAAGGGCCATCCGTGCACCTTCTATGCACGTTCACCGCTTCACAACATCGATACGCAGCACCGCATCAACAAGTTGCCACACCAAACCGAAATAACTATTCAGAATGGGTTCATTTGGCCATAGCCGGGCTATGACGTCCTTCATAGCAGCACCGAACATGCTGTGGAGCTCGTCCAACTAGTCCATCTGTTCGTTCAATAGTGGATGCTTCGGCATGTCAAATTGCAACCAAAATCGCTTTTCCATCTCATGCACTTCTTGCATGGAAAAACTGATTCGCGTCGGCAGCACTCTCCGGAAGATCCATAAAGGAGTCCGGAGAACTCCACTGTTGATTCAGCAACGCATACTTCGGATCGCCAAACTTAGTTTGCAATAAAAAGGGCTTACCAGCCGCGATCTCCCCAGCTTGTCGGATTTCTTCCCGGGCTGCTCTAGACTTCAAACGAGCTTCTTTCGCCTCTTGTAAAGCCTTGTCCAGATCGACCGCTTTGGCTTTGTAATCTTTCTCAAAAATTTGGCATCGGCTCGTGGCAGTCTCCAGCTCAAGTGCCATGGTGGATATCCTCTCCTCGCACTAAAGACGAGTGGTCTGTTCTACTTTCAATTCGGCGGCTGTCTTTTCGGTAGCCGCATTACTCATCCTCGCTTGCTCCTTGGCACAGGCAAATTCTGCCCGAAGGGTCTCCACTGCAGCGGCACTATCTGCAGTCATGCATATGCAAATTTTCAGAATCACGCTCATTTCACAATGCTAGCATGTACTGAGTGCCCTAGAGACATACCTTGCACCTCGTCAAGCCGCCTGTTCATAAGCGTGATATCATCATTCGCCACATCAACTTTCTGCTTCAAATGTGCTACCTCGATAGCTTGGGCAGTCCCCACGGATGTTGAAGGAAATATGCCCTAGAGGCAATAATAAAGTTATTATTTATTTTCTTATATCATGATAAATGTTTATTATTCATGCTAGAATTGTATTAACCGGAAACATAATACATGTGTGAATACATAGACAAACAGAGTGTCACTATTATGCCTCTACTTGACTAGCTCGTGAATCAAAGATGGTTAAGTTTCCTAACCATAGACATGAGTTGTCATTTGATTAACGGGATCACATCATTAGGAGAATGGTGTGATTGACTTGACCCATTCCATTAGCTTAGCACTTGATCATTTAGTATGTTGCTATTGCTTTCTTCATGACTTATACATGTTCCTGTGACTATGAGATTATGTAACTCCCGTTTACCGGAGGAACACTTTGTGTGCTACCAAATGTCACAACGTAACTGGGTGATTATAAAGGTGCTCTACAGGTGTCTCCGAAGGTACTTGTTGAGTTGACGTATTTCGAGATTAGGATTTGTCACTCCGATTGTCGGAGAGGTATCTCTGGGCCCTCTCGGTAATGCACATCACTATAAGCCTTGCAAGCAATGTAGCTAATGAGTTAGTTACGGGATGATGCATTACGTAACGAGTAAAGAGACTTTCCGGTAACGATATTGAACTAGGTATTGAGATACCGACGATCGAATCTTGGGCAAGTAACATACCGATGACAAAGGGAACAACGTATGTTGTTATGCGGTTTGACCGATAAAGATCTTCGTAGAATATGTGGGAGCCAATATGAGCATCCAGGTTCCGCTAGTGGTTATTGAACGGAGACGTGTCTCAGTCATGTCTACATAGTTCTCGAACCCGTAGGGTCCGCACGCTTAAAGTTTGATGACGGTTATATTATGAGTTTATGGTTTTTGACGTACCGAAGGTAGTTTGGAGTCCCGGATGAGATCGGGGACATGACAAGGAGTCTCGAAATGGTCGAGACGTAAAGATCGATATATTGGACGATTATATTCGGACGTCGGAAAGGTTCTGAGTGATTCGGGTATTTTTCGGAGTACCGGAGAGTTACGGGAATTCGCCGGGAGTATATGGGCCTTATTGGGCCATACGGGAATAGAGGAGAGAGACCAAAAGGAAGGAGGCCTGCGCCCCCCCTCTGGTCTGAATTGGACAAGGGGTGCAGCCCCCTTTTCCTTCTCCATCTCCTCCTCTTTCCTTCTCTCCTACTCCAACAAGGAAAGGAGGAGTCCTACTCCCGGTGGGAGTAGGACTCCCCCCTTGGCGCGCCCTCCTCCTTGACCGGCCGCCTCCCCCCTTGCTTCTTTATATACGGGGGCAGGGGGGCACCCCATAGACACAACAATTGATCCTTGAGATCTATTAGTCGTGTGCGGTGCCCCCCTCCACCATATTCCACCTCGATAATATCGTAGCGGTGCTTAGGCGAAGCCCTGTGTCGGTAGAACATCATCGTCACCACGCCGTCGTGCTGACGGAACTCTCCCTCAAAGCTCGGCTGGATCGGAATTCGAGGGACGTCATCGAGCTGAACGTGTGCTGAACTTGGAGGTGCCATACATTCAGTACTTGATCGGTTGGATCGTGAAGACGTACGACTACATCAACCGCGGTTTGCTAACACTTCCGCTTTCGGTCTACGAGGGTACGTGGACACACTCTGCCCTCTTGTTGCTATGCATCACCATGATCTTGCGTGTGCGTAGGAATTTTTTTTTTGAAATTACTACGTTCCCCAACGGTGGCATCCGAGCCTGGTTTTATGCGTAGATGTTATATGCATGAGTAGAACACAAGTGAGTTGTGGGCGATACAAGTCATACTGCTTACCAGCATGTCATACTTTGGTTCAGCGGTATTGTTGGATGAAGCGGCCCGGACCGACATTACGCGTACGCTTACGCGAGACTGGTTCTACCGACGTGCTTTGCACACAGGTGGCTAGAGGGTGTTAGTTTTTCCAACTTTAGTTGAACCGAGTGTGACTACACCCGGTCCTTGAGAAGGTTAAAACAGCACTAACTTGACATACTATCATTGTGGTTTTGATGCGTAGGTAAGAACGGTTCTTGCTAAGCCCGTAGCAGCCACGTAAAACTTGCAACAACAAAGTAGAGGATGTCTAACTTGTTTTTGCGGGGCATGTTGTGATGTGATATGGTCAAGACGTGATGCTATATTTTATTGTATGAGATGATCATGTTTTGTAACCAAGTTATCGGCAACTGGCAGGAGCCATATGGTTGTCGCTTTATTGTATGCAATGCAATCGCCCTGTAATTACTTTACTTTATCACTAAGCGGTAGCGATAGTCGTAGAAGCAATAGGTGGCGAAACGGCAACGATGCTACGATGGAGATCAAGGTGTCGCGCCGGTGACGATGGTGATCATGACGGTGCTTCGGAGATGGAGATCACAAGCACAAGATGATGATGGCCATATCATATCACTTATATTGACTGCATGTGATGTTTATCCTTTATGCATCTTATTTTGCTTTGATTGACGGTAGCATTATAAGATGATCTCTCACTAAATTTCAAGGTATAAGTGTTCTCCCTGGGTATGCACCATTGTGAAAGTTCTTCGTGCTGAGACACCACGTGATGATCGGGTGTGGTAGGCTCTACGTTCAAATACAACGGGTGCAAAACAGTTGCACACGCGGAATACTCAGGTTAAACTTGACGAGCCTAGCATATACAGATATGGCCTCGGAACACTGGAGACCGAAAGGTCGAGTGTGAATCATATAGTAGATATGATCAACATAGTGATGTTTACCATTGAAAACTACTCCATCTCACGTAATGATCGGACATGGTTTAGTTGATTTGGATCACGTGATCACTTAGATGATTAGAGGGATGTCTATCTAAGTGGGCGTTCTTAAGTGATATGATTAATTGAACTTAAATTTATCATGAACTTAGTCCTGGTAGTATTTTGCAAATTATGTTGTAGATCAATAGCTCGCATTGTTGCTTTCATATGTTTATTTTGATATGTTCCTAGAGAAAATTGTGTTGAAAGATGTTAGTAGCAATGATGCGGATTGGATCTGTTATATGAGGATTGTCCTCATTGCCGCACAGAAGAATTATGTCCTTGATGCACCGCTAGGTGATGGGCCTTTTGCAGGAGCAGATGCAGACGTTATGAACGTTTGGCTAGCTCAATATGATGACTACTTGATAGTGTAGTGCACCATGCTTAAACGGCTTAGAATTGGGACTTCAAAGACGTTTTGAACGTCATGGGCCATATGAGATGTTCCAGGAGTTGAAGTTAATATTTCAAGCAAATACCCGAGTTGAGAGATATGAAGTCTCCAACAAGTTCTATAGCTAAAAGATGGAGGAGAATAGCTCAAGCAGTGAGCATGTGCTCAGATTGTCTGGGTACTACAATCGCTTGAATCAAGTGGGAGTTAATCTTCCAGATAAAATAGTGATTGACAGAGTTCTCTAGTCACCATCACCAAGTTGCTAGAACTTCGTGATGAACTATAGTATGCAAGGGATGACAAAAACGATTCCCGAGCTCTTCTGATGTTGAAATCGACAAAGGTAGAAATCAAGAAAGAGCATCAAGTGTTGGTGATTGACAAGAACACTAGTTTCAAGAAAAGGGCAAAGGGAAAGAAAGGGAACTTCAAGTAGAATGACAAGCAAGTTATCACTCCCGTGAAGAAGCCCAAAGCTGGACCAAAGCCTGAAACTGAGTGCTTCTACTGCAAAGGAAATGGTCACTGGAAACGGAAATGCCCTGAATATTTGGTGGATAAGAAGGATGGCAAAGTAAACAAAGGGTATATTTGATATACAAGTTACTGATGTGTTCCTTACTAGTGTTTATAGTAGCCCCTGAGTATTTGATACTTGTTCGGTTGCTAAGATTAGTAACTCGAAACAGGAGTTACATAATAAATAGAGACTAGTTGAGGGGAAGTGACGATGAGTGTTGGAAGTAGTTCCAAGATTGATATGATCATCATCACACACTCCCTATACTTTCGGGATTAGTGTTAAACCTAAATAAATGTTATTTAGCGTTTGCGTTGAGCATGAATATGATTTGATCATGTTTATTGCAATACGGTTATTCATTTAAAGTCAAAGAATAATTGTTGTTCTGTTTACATGAATAAAACCTTCAATGGTCATACACCCAATGAAAATAGTTTGTTGGATCTTGATCGTAGTGATACACATATTCATAATATTGATGCCAAAAGATGCAAAGATAATAATGATAGTGCAACTTATTTGTGGCACTACCATTTGGGTCATATCGGTGTAAAGCGCATGAAGAAACTCCATAAAGATGGATTTTCGGAATCACTTGGTTATGAGTCATTTGATGCTTGCGAACCATGCCTTTTGGGCAAGATGAATAAAACTCCGTTCTCCAGAACAATGGAACGAGCTACTGACTTGTTGGAAATAATACATATTGATGTATGCAGACCAATGAGTATTAAGGCTCATGTTGGGTATCGTTATTTTCTGACCTTCACAGATGATTTGAGCAGATATGGGTATATCTACTTGATGAAACATAAGTCTGAAATAGTTGAAAGGTTCAAAGAATTTCAGAGTGAAGTGGAAAATCATCATAACAAGAAAATAAAGTTTCTGTGATCTGATCATGGAGATGAATATTTGAGCTACGAGTTTGGTCTTCAATTAAAACAATGTGGAATAGTTTCATAGCTCACGCCACCTGGAACACCACAACGTTATGGTGTGTCCGAACGTCGTAACCGCACTTTATTGGATATGGTGCGATCTATGATGTATCTTACCGATTTACCACCATCGTTTTGGGGCTATGCATTTGAGACAGCTGCATTCACTTTAAATAGGGCACCATCAATATACGTTGAGACGACGCCTTATGAACTGTGGTTTAGCAAGAAACCAAAGTTGTCATTTCTTAAAGTTTGGGGCTGCGATGCTTATGTGACATAGTTTCAACCTGGTAAGCTCGAACCCAAATCAGAGAAGTGCATCTTCATAGAATACCCAAAGGAAACTATTGGGTACACCTTCTATCACAGATCCGAAAGAAAGATATTCATTGCTAAGATGGATCCTTTCTAGAGAAGGAGTTTCTCTCGAAAGAAGTGAGTGGGAGGAAAGTAGAGCTTGATAAGGTAATTGTACCTTCTCCCGAATTGGAAAGTAGTTAATCACAGAAATCGGTTCCAGTGATTCCTACACCAATTAGTGAGGAAGCTAATGAATGATCATGAAACTTCAGATTAAGTTACTACAGAACCACGTAGGTCTTCCAAAGTACAGTCCGCACCAGAGTGGTACGGTAATCCTGTTCTGGAAGTCATGTTACTAGACCATGATGAACCTACGAACTATGAGGAAGCGATGATGAGCCCAGATTCTGCGAAATGGCTGGAGGCCATGAAATCTGAGATAGGATCCATGTATGAGAAAAAAGTGTGGACTTTGGTGGACTTGCCCGATGATCGGCAAGCCATAGAAAATAAATGGATCTTCAAGAGGAAGACGGACATTGATAGTAGTGTTACTATCTACAAAGCTCGACTTGTCGCAAAAAGGTTTTTGACAAGTTCAAGGTGTTGACTACAATGAGATTCTTCTCAACTGTAGCGATGCTTAAGTCTGTCCGAATCATGTTAATTAGAAATTGCCACATTTTATGAAATCTGGCAAATGGATGTCAAAATTGCATTCCTTAATGGTTTTCTTAAAGAAGAGTCGTATATGATGCAACCAGAAGGTTTTGTCAATCCTAAAGGTGCTAACAAAATGTGCAAACTCCAGCGATCCATCTATGGACTGGTGCAAGCATCTCGGAGTTGGAATATACACTTTGATAAGTTGATCAAAGCATATAGTTTTATACGGACTTGCGGTGAAGCCTATATTTACAATGAAGTGAGTGGGATCACTACAACCTTTTTGATAAGTATATGTAAAGTGACATATTGTTGATCAGAAATGATGTAGAATTTTTCTGGAAAGCATAAAGAAGTGTTTGAAAGGAGTTCTTTAAAAGAAAGACCTCAGTAAAGCTACTTACATATTGAGCATCAAGATTTATTGAGATAGATCAAGACGCTTGATAAGATTTTCAATGAGTAAATACCTTGACAAGATTTTGAAGTAGTTCAAAATGGAACAGTCAAAGAAAGAGTTCTTGCCTGTGTTGCAAAGGTATGAAATTGAGTAAGAATCAAATCCCGACCACGACAGAAAATAGAAAGAGAATGAAAGTCATTCCCTATGCCTTAGTCATAGGTTCTATAAAAGTATGCCATGCTATGGACCATACCTATTGTATACTATGCCCTGGTTTGGCAAGGGAGTACAATGGTGATCTAGGAGTAGATCACTGGACATTGGTCATAATTATCCTTAGTGGAATAAGGATATGTTTCTCGATTATGGAGGTGACAAGAGGTTCGTCGTAAAGGGTTACGTCGATGCAAGATTTGACACTGATCCAGATGACTCTAAATCTCAATCTGGATACATATTCAAAGTGAGAGCAATTAGCTAGAGTAGCTCCATGTAGAGCATTCTAGACATAGAATATTTGCAAAATACATACGGCTCTGAATGTGACAGACCCGTTGACTAAACTTCTCTCACGAGCAAAACATGATCATACCTTAGTACTCTTTGGGTGTTAATCACATAACGATGTGAACTAGATTATTGACTCTAGTAACCCTTTGGGTGTTGATCACATGACTATGTGAACTATCGGTACTAATCACATACATATGTGAATATTGGTGTTAAATCACATGGCGATGTGAACTAGATTATTGACTCTAGTGCAAGTGGGAGACTGAAGGAAATATGCCCTAGAGGCAATAATAAAGTTATTATTTATTTCCTTATATCATGATAAATGTTTATTATTCATGCTAGAATTTTATTAACCGGAAACATAATACATGTGTGAATACATAGACAAACAGAGTGTCACTAGTATGCCTCTACTTGACTAGCTCGTGAATCAAAGATGGTTAAGTTCTCTAACCATAGACATGAGTTGTCATTTGATTAATGGGATCACATCATTAGTATGTTGCTATTGCTTTCTTCATGACTTATACATGTTCCTATGACTATGAGATTATGTAACTCCCGTTTACCGGAGGAACACTTCGTGTGCTACCAAACGTCACAACGTAACTGGGTGATTATAAAGGTGCTCTATAGGTGTCTCCGAAGGTACTTGTTGAGTTGACGTATTTCGAGATTAGGATTTGTCACTCTGATTGTCGGAGAGGTATCTCTGGGCCCTCTCGGTAATGCACATCACTATAAGCCTTGCAAGCAATGTAGCTAATGAGTTAGTTACGGGATGATGCATTATGTAACGAGTAAAGAGACTTGCCGGTAACGAGATTGAACTAGGTATTGAGATACCGACGATCGAATCTCGGGCAAGTAACATACCGATGACAAAGGGAACAACGTATGTTGTTATGCGGTTTGACCGATAAAGATCTTCGTAGAATATGTGGGAGCCAATATGAGCATCCAGGTTCCGTTGTTGGTTATTGAACAGAGACGTGTCTCGGTCATGTCTACATAGTTCTCGAACCCGTAGGGTCTGCACGCTTAAAGTTCGATGACGGTTATATTATGAGTTTACGGTTTTTGATGTACCGCAGGTATTTCAGAGTCCCGGATGAGATCGGGGACATGACGAGGAGTCTCGAAATGGTCGAGACGTAAAGATCGATATCTTGGACGACTATATTCGGACTTCGGAAAGGTGCCAAGTGATTCGGGTATTTTTCGGAGAGTTACGGGAATTCGCCGGGGAGTATATGGGCCTTATTGGGCCATACGGGAATATAGGAGAGAGACCAAAAGGAAGGAGGCCTACGCCCCCCCCTCTGGTCCGAATTGGACAAGGGGTGCAGCCCCCTTTTCCTTCTCCCTCTCCTCCTCTTTCCTTCTCTCCTACCCCAACAAGGAAAGGAGGAGTCCTACTCCCGGTGGGAGTAGGACTCCCCCCTTGGCGCGCCCTCCTCCTTGTCCGGCTGCCTCCCCCCTTGCTTCTTTATATACGGGGGCAGGGGGCACCCCATAGACACAACAATTGATCCTTGAGATCTATTAGCCGTGTGCGGTGCCCCCCTCCACCATATTCCACCTCGATAATATCGTAGCGGTGCTTAGGCGAAGCCCTGCGTAGGTAGAACATCATCGTCACCACGCCGTCGTGCTGACGGAACTCTCCCTCAAAGCTCGGCTGGATCGGAGTTCGAGGGATGTCATTGAGCTCAACGTGTGCTGAACTCGGAGGTGCCGTATGTTCGGTACTTGATTGGTTGAATCGTGAAGACGTACGACTACATCAACCGCATTGTGCTAACACTTCCGTTTTCGGTCTACGAGGGTACGTGGGCACACTCTCCCCTCTTGTTGCTATGCATCACCATGATCTTGCGTGTGCGTAGGATTTTTTTTTTGAAATTACTACGTTCCCCAACAGATGTAACAACCTGTGTTTCAAATAACCATGTCATTTCCTGGGCATCTATTTTTGATCCTGTGATCGCATTCCTTTGGATGTCAACCAGAGTCTCAGGGGCTACTATCTATACACAGGTGCATTTCGCACTTACAATACAATTGAAATTACACTACGTACCTCGAAGCATCTTAGTAGGCTAGAAAAGGCTTCATTCAATCCGCTTTTCACGGACCGAGCTCTTTCTAACACCATACCCATCAAGGTACGATGTTCCTCTGAGACGGAGGCATGTTGCAAAATGTCCATCAATGCATCCGGCATCCCTTGGACATTTGATAGTCCGGGACTTTTGTTGTCCCCTATAGGGGCCGCACACCCCGGACCTTGAGCGGCCAAAGTATTACCTTTGGCCCTGGTCCTCATTGTCCCTTGCGCCACTTGTAGATCGGGAAGGATCCTCCGGGACGATACCTCGGTGTCGTCTGCCTTATCAGGCAGGGAGATCTGTGGAGGCGTCTTGCTCTCCATCATCTCCGGAAGTAGATCCCCCGAAGAGGAGGACTGTTGAGGAGGGCTGCGGGACGGACTGCAAACATGAATTTAAAACATTACCCTTATAGCCGGCAAAGAACGGGACATGTTTAAAACTCCCGGATTAACTTACGATGTGGCTAAGAGCCTATCTTTATCGGGTGACTGCATGTAGGCGGCATCCCCTGACTGGGATACCTTCCCCCGCTTAGAAGCTTCTCTTTCTAAGTCCTCGGAGGTGGCCCTCTTCTTCCCTTGAGGAGAAGGGATGTCAGTTCGCCCTTCCATTCCACCTTTGGAAGTGGAAATTCCAATCTCTCCGGATGAATTGCCTGGTGAGCCTCCAGAACGTAAGCTGCCTTGGGCCTCTTCGTCCTCCTCTTTATCTTCCCCGCCGACACTTGATACGGCACCAGAGCCAGCATCCTTGTCAATAATGGATCGGCAGTATCTTCGGGAAGTGGAGCCAAACACCTGATTCTTTCCGCCTTCTTTAGCCAGCCCTGGCCGGATAGAGTCTTATCAGTACATTGTCATGAATAATTTGACTAGATCATGTTCGGGGGTTGAGTACTTACCGGAGTATCCGGATGGTTGCAGTCAAGACCGATGTCTTCTGTAGTATCCGACCACTGTTTTCATGCGCCGAAGAACAATTTCCACATCTCTCTGAGCATCATGCCGGAGAAGTGTTGAAGAGTTTGTGGACATTCCAGATTAAATTACCACATACGGAGAGGGCGTCGCTGACAGGGCATGATCCGGGAGACTAGCATTACTTGGATTACGTCGACAAAATCGGTGTCCTTCTCAATAAGGTTTCGGATGCGGCTTTGTAGTTTCCGCACTTCATCTATGGATCCCCAGTCCAACCCCTTGTCAATCCACGATGCGAGCCGTGGCGGAGGGCCAGACCGAAACGCAAGAGCGGCTACCCGCTTTGTACCGCGGGGTTCGGTGATGTAAAACCACTCCAATTGCCATAGGTCAGAAGATTCTGCAAAGGAGCCCTTTGGCAAAGTGGAGTTGATAAGCTTGCTTTTTGACGCAACTCCGCACTCCGTTTGTTCCCCGTTGATTACCTTCGGTTTCACGTTAAGGGTCTTAAGCCGTAAGCTGGAGTGTGGGGAAATACGGAGGAAAGCCTCGCATGTGGTGATGAACGCCGAGATATGGAGGAAGAACTCCGGGGCTAGATCGTGGAAATCTAGCCCGTAATAAAACATGACCCCTCGAACAAAGGGATGGAGTGCAAACCCAAGCCCTCAAAGGAAGTGGGAGATAAACACGACCCTCTCATTGGATCTGGAAGTAGGAATAACCTGCCCTTGAGCAGGAAGCCTGTGGTAGATCTCCGCAGTCAAGTACCTTGCCTCCCTGAGCTTCGAGATGTCTTCCTCTGTGACAGAAGAGGCCATCCACCGGCCTTGAAGGCTGTGTTCGGACATGGTTGGAAGCTCGAAGCGACCGGATTGACCCTTGGGTGTTGGAACTCGAGGTAGGAGGGGGAGGAAGGGACTAGCGTAGAAGAAAAAGGATAGGTCCTGGCCTCTTTATAGAGGTGACGAATATCAAACGTCCCCTACGTGGCCTTAAAATATGCCTATTCCCAAGGAATCATACCAACGGAACGGTTGGGTTACCCACGCCCGTGTTGATGAGAATCTTGTAATAAGGGGACACGATCTCTGCTTCGACAAGACGTGCCAATAAGACCGTCTAGCGAAACCTGAAGTAGCAGGCCGGAAAATGATTCAGAATAATGGCCGGGTGATGACGTGGTGTCATGTAACAAAAATTGTCAACGGATTGGACTCGTGGAATATCATACTCTCTACGGTAGTGTGTGGTACTTGTTTTGCAGAGCCGGACATGGTTTCTATGTTTGGAAGGCTATATTGGAGTACTTGGAGAAGGAACCCGCCTTGCAATGCCGAAGACAATCAACGCGTCGGACTCATCGTCATTGAAGCCTGGTTCAGGGGCTACTGAGGGAGTCCTGGACTACGGGGTCCTCGGACATCCGGACTATATACTTTGGCCGGACTGTTGGACTATGAATATAATATAGAAGACTTCGTCCCGTGTCCGGATGGGACTCTGCATTGCGTGGAAGGTAAGCTTGGCAATTCAGATATGTAGATTCCTTTCTCTGTAACCAACTTTGTGTAACCCTAGCCCCTCCGGTGTCTATATAAACCAGAGGGTTTAGTCCGTAGGACAACAATAATAACTTCATAGGCTAGCTTCTATGGTTTAGCCATTACGATCTCGTGGTAGATCAACTCTTGTAATACTCATATTCATCAAGATCAGTGAAGCAGGAAGTAGGGTATTACCTCCATAGAGAGGGCCCGAACCTGGGTAAACATTGAGTCCCCCGCCTCCTGTTACCATTAGCCTTAGACGCATAGTTCGGGACCCCTACCCGAGATTCGCCGATTTTGACACCGACACCCCCCCCAAGCCAATCCGAATTGGGTGGGGGGGGGCCCTTTCCTTCCTCCTTCCTTCCCATTCCTTCCTCTCCTAGTCCAACTAGGGAAGGGAGGGGGGAATCCTACTCCCAGTGGGAGTAGGACTCCTCCAGGGCGCGCCATAGAGGGCCGGCCCTCCCCCCTCCTCCACTCCTTTGTATACGGGGGAGGGGGCACCCCATAGACACACAAGTTGACATTGGTTAGCCATGTGTGATGCCCCCCTCCACAGTTACACACTTCGGTCATATCGTCGTAGTGCTTAGGCGAAGCCCTGTGCAGGTAACTTCATCATCACCGTCACCACGCCGTCGTGCTGACGAAACTCTCCCACGGCCTCAACTGGATCAAGAGTACGAGGGACGTCTCTGAGTTGAACGTGTGCTGAACGAGGAGGTGCCGTACGTTCGGTGCTTGGGTCGGTTGGATCGCGAAGACGTTCGACTACATCAACCACGTTAACTAAACACTTCCGTTTTTGGTCTACGAGGGTATGTGGATACACTCTCCCTTCTCGTTGCTATGCAACACCTAGATAGATCTTGCGTGACCGTAGGATTTTTTTTTGAAATTACCGCGTTCCCCAGCAAATAGTGTGACTTCCTTGTACTCAAATAAAGATAAGAACATGTTTGGCCGGGGTAGTTGGAGACTGGTAATGGGGTTTAAAGTATGTGAGACTTTAAATCCTATAATTGGCTTACGAATATAACAATTAAGGAGGAAGGGGAAGGGGAACCAATGACGAGTGATATTTGTACGCTCATCGCACTGTTATTTAAACTGGATAATTTTAGAATTTCCAAGAAAACCACTCTGATATTGCCACTAATAACTAATGAATGGGAGAGATCACGAAATCATTTGTTTAATTTATTTTCACAGGAAAAGAGCCTAAATATGAAAATAAATTATCACTAAGAAGGAAATAAGGCGTATGGATGATCTCGAGAACAAATATATGGTTGTAAGAGAAAGATCTTATACTCATCTCTGTTTTAATTCTAGTTTTTACACCCCTAAGGTTGTTAAGGTCCAGTTGAAAAACTATAATTTAATTCTCTCGCAAGAACTTGTTAGAGTCTTTGCCATAGTGTACATTCTCCCGTGGGTTCGATAGCCCAGCGTCACTCCTTGGGAAAGGCAGGGAACCTTCGCTATCCAAACCGGATA
>NC_041383.1:811827972-811844616 GCF_002162155.2 Triticum dicoccoides | reverse complement strand
CTTGTAATTGAAGTGGGGGTTGCGGATTGACAGGAAAAAAACCCGACTTGTTAGGTGCATGCACAAGGGAAGGCAACGTTGAAAGCTTTTTATCCCCCATCCTAATGCCACCAACAATTTGTGTAGTTAACTTGGAATTTAAAAGCGATGTTCCGTGTCCAATCCCTCAACAAACTCACATCCCTAAACTCCTATTCCCTATCCCTATCATTGCCAAACACGTTGTAAAAGAACTATAAAATGAGTATACCGCCTTCTCTCTTTGACAGTGGGGGTCAACATGCATCTTTGCATTCAACCATTGGACTAACCCACACCTTATATAAACTTAACACATAAGCTTAGAATCAATTTAAATTATCATTTACACCATAACCCACTTATGGATATAATTGTGGTTTCAGTTATGGCATTCAGCGCCATCAGTGTTCGTCGGACTTGGAATGGTGAAAGTGGCATGTCAGTCATCAATCTAGACTTGAGTTGGTGGCTATGGCGTAGTGTCAGGATAAGTCCTTGCATTCATTCGATGGTTGGGCAAACAACGATGATGCTTGCAGGTACCGCTTCCTTCTTGAATTCATAATTACGACATGCTCGCTCATCAGGTTGGGGGGAACCCTAGACCTTGTAAGGGATCAACGATGATGGCGCTTGTGTATCACACCTCTTGGATTATCATTCTTTCAGAGTGTACCGGTTGAATTCATAGTTCGATCAAGTGGCTGATAGGCCCCGATGTTCGCGTTTGAAGCCAGGTTAGCAAGATATGATCCTCCTTGGACCACCTCATTCCCATACGAGGTGTTGTTGGGTGGCAAGCAGATGGTCAACGCTCATGTTCATTGCTCTTGCCTTGCTTTGTGAATGGCAATGGACGTCGGAGACCATCTATGTTTGGCTGAGCCAACGAGATCTCTGAAGCCGAGCACTTTCATCTATAGTCGTTGTTTTTAAAGTTGTTCCCTCTTCTTCATCAATGACATGCAACATTGTGCTTTATGTGAAAAAAATTGTTTTATGGGTAGCCCCTAAATTTTTCTGTGGGTTTATTCTCTTGTGTTTCACTTGGCAGATTTCATAGAAGTGCATCACTTATATTTTTCCTGTCTTCTATTTTTTCTCTTTGTATACATAAACAACATTTGAAATCTAATTTCACATCATAATAATTCAAACTTGTTCATTTGAATAGATACTTGAAAGGAAATGGAATGGATGTGTTCTACTACACATAATTCTACAGCATTTCTAATTCATAATTCTGATAATTTTATATCCAAATAAAATACAACATAGCCTGTAAATGCACCCCAAAAAAATCTCAAAAGAAAACATGAATAAACACCAAACTAGTGCTCATGTAGCTGCCATCGAACATTATCAATCTGCAGGAAAAAGGAAGAAAAATATAGCAAGCTATTTCACCAAACATGACGTGGGCGCCGGTGGTGGCGGCCGACAGGAACAATGCGGTGGCCGACTGATGTCGAGACCCACAGAATAATGTCCATGGTGATCCGCGGGGATTCCTAGTAACGGCAAGGAAGCGATGCTGCAAAGAGATGCTGGGCGGAGGTGGCGGTGTATGATAGAAAGCAAGGCGGTGGTTGGTGGCTTGAACCAGACCAGACCAGCGGATGAGGTCAAAGGGCCTGGAATCTCCCACGGAATCTCGACCACCAGTATCTCCCCATCCTCCCCTGCCCCTCTCTCACTGCCGGCTGGGGCCGGCCAGCCGGATAGCCCACTCTCGTCTGCCACTCTGCCTCCTCTACGCCCGGAACAGCGGGTGGGCCCTGGTATTCGAACCGGATAAGGACACGTGGGCCCCGCGCCACGCGTCGGTGGCCCACGGGCCGCCTCCCCTCCCGCGCCGCAGAGGATCCGTCCGGCCGGCCTCCTTTTCCGCCATTCCTGGGTTCGGACCGGCTCGGCTCCTCGTCGCCGGCCGGCGTGCGTGCGTCGTCGCGGAGGACAGACACACCAGCAGGGGCAAAGTACGGGACTGCCCCTCGCGAGCAACTATAAATAGCCGGCCGGCGCCGCCCTCTAGAAGATTCTCGCCGGCCGCAACCGCAACCGCCAAGAGAGCCGCCCCTCGGATTCCCCCCGCCCGCCACCCCACCTCAATCCAACCCACTGCCGTACGTCGCCGTCACCAACTCACCATCCACCCCCCACCGGGAGTCGCCAGCTCCCACACCCATAAAGGGCGCCGCGATGGCCGCCGCGTAGGCCCCCGCGCGCGGGCGGGCGGGCGGATGGCCGACGGCAGCGACGGGGAGGGCGCGGGCGAGAGCTGCTGGCCGCCCCCCGCCGCCGCCGCCTCAGCCCACGGCGGCGGCGGCGGCGGGGTGCAGCTGTCCGACGTCCGGCGGGAGATCTACGACCGCCTGCGCGCCGTCGGCAACCACGAGGCGCTCTCCGACCCCTTCTTCGACCGCGTGCTCGAGGACCACTACGACCGCCTCCCGGCCAGGTCCGCCCGCCCGCCGTCCACATCAAAGCTCACACCTTGCTGCCTGCCCACGCCGGCCGCGTTTTCAGTTTCTCTGACCAAGCTCTCTGCCTGTCTGTCTGTGTCCGGTGCAGCTACTACATCGACCTGGACGTGAACAAGGCCGAGGACGTGCTGCTGCACCGCCGGATCCTCGCCGAGTGCGCCGACCCCGACAACCGCCCCGTCTTCCACGCACGCTTCCTACGGGTAATCCATCCATCCATCCTTCCATCCATTCAACACGTTGTCCCTGTGTGTTTCTGAAAGAAGATGTTTGCAGTCTCACTTACTCTGCTATATACATGCTCTGTCTCCATGTCCATGGGCAGTACCTTCATGACGACAAACCGTCGGATGCCGACTCTGCTCCGAATCAAAACGGTAATTGTGGGGGCTCTCTGGCTTCCAATCTGAGGTATAGGTTATCCCCACTATCCAATGCCCTGCCTTACGCTTGCTTCATCATCATTTCAAGTTACAGGAGGAAAAATACGCGATCATCTCTTGTGTTCATTTTGGCACCAGACAAAATCAGTTGGGCTTAATTTAAACAATCTTGCTTGCTAAGACAAGGTCTGTATACGTTGATGAACAGCAACAGCAACAGCAACGGCGGGTTAAAAGGATTTGACGAGCGGCTCATGGAAGACCTCAGCTTGGGGCGAAGAAAAGGCATCGACGACTTCGAGGCCATCTCCGCAAGGTCTTTCTCCACCTCCAACTTCTGAAATTCAGTTGAAATGCTTGCTTATCCACTGTCTCCCTGCCTGAAATATATAATCATGCTTTCATTCTGATTTGTAAATCACCATGGATGCTTTGCCCAAAAGATGCAGTGGTAACTTTTCTGGTAGCTCGTGGTGTCGCTGAATTTTTTTAATTCAAAAAGCAACCATGTGGCCCAATGCTTCTCATAACTTGACAGAAAGGTTCTAGCATGTTTTCATTTTCAATCTGGAATGATATACTGAACCATAAGACTATCTAGGAGAGTGGTGGTGGGCAGGCTATCTTCGTGCAGTTTGGCAATAATAATTCTTCCAAATCACTTGGCATGTCTTTTCTCCATGCTTTTGTGCCTACTACTTATCTAAGATATCTCATCATAGTCTGGCAAGTGGGTGTATTTTGTGCTTCCTTTTCATAAACCTGCATGAGCAATGAACTTTGATCCTCAGCTGCCAATGAAATTTTTCACAGGAGGGATACAGAAATTCCCCTTCTTCATGAAATTATCTTTTCTTCCAATGACAAGCCAAAGCTCCTTAGTCAGGTAAAGGCTTGGGAGTATCAGTCCATCTGCCATGAGCTTTCTATTTACACTTCCATATCTGCCATGTCATACTACTTATACCTACTTTAATAAGAAAAAAATCCAATTATTATTTTGTAGCTATCTACGCTGCTGTCGGATCTTGGATTGAACATTCGTGAAGCTCATGTGTTCTCCACAACGGATGGATTGTGTTTGGATGTGTTTGTTGTTGATGGCTGGGAAACAGAGGTAAACTTGGAGCATGGTTATACCGGAGCACATCTATACGCGTGACCGATTAATTATGATAGCATTACGATTAATCGCATCAGCTTTACATCATGTCGCTTGTGTGGGGGTCAGAGCCAAGGAGATCTCGATCGACAGAGCTCCTCACAAATTCTTGGTGATAACATTCATATGTGCAGTCATTTTGTTTATATTGCTAGTCTGTTTGTCAACACATCTCTGGAACTGCATAACTTGCCCTTGAAAACTTCCGATTCTTGTAAGAGAAGATCCTGAAAGACACATGTAATTGTTTACATAACAGTACCAGTTGGCAAAAAAGAAAACCAGTTTATGTGTTTCCCGTAGTTATTGTCAATGAAATAAAAAAATACCATGGACACCATCTTAGTTGATAAAAGTATGGAGTAGGTATTTACCTTATACCGAAGTTATAAAACCTAGGGCTGTATTTTGACATTTACCCATGAATTTGGAGTGCATGCTTTGTAAGATGAAGTAACCGAAGTCATTTTGACTTTACACACTTGACAACGGATGCCTTAATCGCTACACTTATCAATTTGTTATCAATGTGCCCTGTAGATTCTTGTGAGTAGTGAAGCATCTGTAGGTTATATTACACATAGTTGCTTTCAAATATTTCCTTGAGTAAAATATTGCCTGACGCTATATGCAGGAGACAGATGGTTTGCTGCAGCAGCTTAAGGAGACAGCAAAACGTAATGTATGATTTCTCTTCTTTTTTCGTTACATTACGTACGTGAATGCTTCACATTCTTAGGTATCTACATAGGTGCTGGTAATTCAACTTTTCTAACCTTTTCCTAACAACGTTAACTTCCTTGTGGTACACAGCCCTCATTATCGAATCTAACAAGTTCAGCCTCGGAGAGAATATCAGAGCTGCAAGAAAAGATTGGAGAATCTGAATTTGACAGGGATCTGTTGCAGATTGTAGAAAAGATTGCGTCCGGATCTTCTGGAGACTTGTAAGAACTACATAACACCTGCTTAGTAAATGGAGGAAAGACAGACACCACTTAACTGCTACTCTGCTACTGTGGGCTGCATGCCTTTTTCTTGCATATTTACAGATGAAATAGGTTCACAAGGGACACTGCCAAGAAACATAGAGAAAGCAGCTATATTATGATTTGTGGAATCTTCAGGACAGTTCAGTAACCAGTCTTCCTTTTTCATTCTGCAGATATCGAGGAACTTACCTTGATGTGGATGTTGCAATAAAATTCCTTAGAACTGAACATGTTAACGATAATTCAAAAGTGGAGTTTTTGCAAGAAATAATGATTTTAAGGTATGCTTCTTATTTCCGTGAAACATAATCGACTTCACTGAACCATTTAATTGCAGAAGATGCTAACACAATATAGTAATGTACAGGAGCGTTAATCATGAAAATGTCGTTCGCTTTTACGGGGCTTGCACAAAACAGCGAAAGTATCTCATTGTAACGGGTAAGACACTAATGTTGCTTGTTCTAGTATGGATAGCAATCAATATCCTTGTTGTTGCAGATTCACATGAAAGTTCTGTTATCCATGGGCACATTTACACTATGATTAACATTGGTGACTAAAATTGGAGGTCATGCTTAAATAGCTATTAATAACAAATTTGATAAGCTTGATTTAGAAAAAAAGCGAAAGAAAGAAAAACTGAGCTCGAAAGACAGGGGATAACTCCTGTCTTCTATGCATTTTGGTAGGGATTTCAAGAGCAGATAAGTCTAGAGGGAAGTTGTGATATTTTGCTTATTACACCCATACGTAAAGAGTATCTGCATCATGCTGCAACATGATGTAAGTCGACAGAATACAAGAGATGTCTGATTGGTGGAATCTTGTTGCTCTGTTTCTATCAGATCGACAGGTCTCTGCCCATCCTTCAGTCAGCCTATCATGCCTTTCATTTGGTAGCTACTATTTCATGTATGAGATATTAATATGTGTTTCCATAATTACATAAAGTTGCATTTTGAAATTTAATAGGAAATGCTACACCATTTACATATGGACCTAAATACATTTTGCCGAACCGAGTATAATTCATTATAGTCACAATGTCATTTATGTGCTAGTATGGGCCAAATGCCAATTTTCAAGTGCTTCTGGTACTGTGGTGCTCTTGTTTCTATCCCAAAAGCACTCTGACATGCATTGGCCGCTTGTGTGTTTTGATGTTTATTTGTTTTTTTTTTGACAGTTCAAAGTAGTTTAGTCTGTAAATTTTGGTATGTCAAGTGAAGTATTTAGCGCATCGCAAGGCATCCAGTAGTTTGATACGTCTTCGTCTTGTGCGTGCATGTAGATCACTGTTGGGGATACCTGCACTGATCAGCTGCTTACGTTTTATCTGTTTGTTTATACAAACTTCTGCTTCTCAGGTTTCTCATAGTGGAAATCCGAGGCCTCTGTCTCCCACTTAAAAAGAAGTCTGTGTAGAGTTTATTTATTTATCATGAATCAGTTTGTAATTTCCTGTTAACTGATATTTGGCTCTTGTATCGTGTGTTTGTTTCAGAGTACATGGCTGGAGGCAATCTGTATGACTTCCTTCACAAGCATAACAATACCTTGGAGCTTTCCTTGATTCTTAAGATTGCTATTGGCATCTCGAAAGGGATGGATTATTTGCACCAGAATAACATCATCCATAGAGACTTGAAGTCTGCCAATTTATTAATTGGTGATGGTCAAGTATGCATATTGTTTTTTTAGGATCAAGTATGCATATTGTTATGAATCCATGCACTTGTCAATTCAATATTAGTAAAATGATAATTTATTCTTTTGAAACAGGTCGTGAAGATTGCAGATTTTGGTGTCTCTCGTCAACGATCGCAACAGGGAGATATGACTGCTGAAACTGGCACCTACAGATGGATGGCACCTGAGGTGTGTTGTCGGTTTGTTCATTTGTCCTGTCGCATCCTTTTCCCCTTTCTAGAAAATATCCAATATCCTATATTTGCTTGACCACTCTTTTGTTGTTGCAAGACACGTATACCAAGACTAATTCCCTGAACCTCATGCAGAAACTATGTGCTATAACCTTGTTTTTCCTTCGTTA
This sequence comes from Triticum dicoccoides, assembly GCF_002162155.2. Classification (NCBI taxonomy): domain Eukaryota; kingdom Viridiplantae; phylum Streptophyta; class Magnoliopsida; order Poales; family Poaceae; genus Triticum; species Triticum dicoccoides. The sequence continues at coordinate 811,837,516 of NC_041383.1, read as the reverse complement.
TTTATTACTCATCCACATCTTCCCAGCAAGTTTATAAGGAAAAACATATTTCTGTGTAATATCTCTGCTAGAACTTTAGTCAGAGCTCAGAGGACAGGTTTTTTGCAACTGAGGTATGTGCCTACGCGATGTGCTTATTACAAGTTGTTGTCCTGCCAGGTGATAAACCATAAGCCTTATGATCACAAGGCAGATGTCTTCAGCTTTGCTATTGTTCTATGGGAGTTGGTCACTTCAAAGGTAAAAACTTGGTGTTCTCTGCAGCTTTAAGTCTTATTGAGTTCATCGAACATCAGTACTTTGTTAACCTTGCTTGGTCCTGCTATACAGGTCCCGTATGAGAACCTGACACCATTGCAAGCGGCACTGTCAGTGAGGCAGGTACGACATTTGATGCCAACGAAGTTAAATTACAGTTTCAGTATTGTGCATCATCTGTCAATAGTGGACGACTGGACGTGTGCAAGTAAGAGAAGTGAGTATTGCTCCTTGTTTGCCAGGGACTTCGCTTGGTGATTCCCTCGGGCGTGCATCCGAGAATATCTAAATTGATTCAACGGTGCTGGGGCGAAAACCCCCATACACGACCTGTTTTCTCTGAGATCACCGCGGAACTTGAAGATATCTTGCAGCCTATTCAGGTTAGGTTGCGGCTGGATATGTAGGCCTTAAGGCTCATGAGAAGATGGAATCTGAAAACTATGAAGTGAAGTTATTCTGGTTAATATTTGATGGGTTCCTCCGACTGATGAAAAAGCAGCATGTTTCTGCAGGCCGCCTCCAGCTCCAAAGGAGGCCATCGACATACCAAACAAAAGATACAGATGAAATCACAGCGATAGAAAGAAGGCGCCTGCTCATGAAGCCGGACCCACTTTTTCACATTGTCGCCCACTAAAAAGCGCGACATGCACACACCGTCTCCTGTATATATGTCATGTACATAAATTTTGTGCTCGGTTGTTTTGATTCCCCCCTAAAGTACTCACAGGACGAACTGGGTTAAGTTAGCACACCCGTGCTACATAACCTGAGTGATATAGTTTTATGTTTGATGTGGTTATTTGTTTTGCGAGTGGCTTATAGTTCGGTGTGTTTGAATTTTGGTTCATGTACGATTATGAGTTCGTCTTGTAAGGAACATGAGATGAAAATGCCACTATCACATGTTCCATTTTGGTTATTATTTAATATATTTTCTTGTCTGGAACACAATAAATTAACAAGCTTTTGCAGCTTCGTTTGGAATCATATTTTTGCAGGAAACAATAATAATTCGGTGGCCACAGGAATCGAGGGAAAAAATGATCCTGTATGTGGTTGGGCTTGGCCCAGTAATTATCACCACGTGACCATCTCGGCTCTCGGGTAATGGATCTCTTGGCCCAGTTGACATATTTACTATTTCCATTCCAAGAGAAAAAAAGGTAGATCTCAAAAAAGAAAAAAGAGGAAAAAAAATATTGCTGGTATGCTCCTATTCCGGTGTTTTCTAGATGTCAGGGAGGGGCACAGAGGAGCATGGTGTTCTGTGTCGGTTTGTTTATTGTCCTTCAGCATCCTTTCCCCTTTCTAGAAAATATCTAATATCCTATATTTTTGCAGGAAACCTATGTTTTTAAGGCGGTAAAGCGTCATAAGGCGGAGGAGGGCCGCTCTGACGCCTAAGCGCCAAGGCGAGGCGGTAAGGCGAGGCAAGGCGACGCCTTAAACATTGCAGGAAAAGAGTCATCAATAGGTCTGCACATATTAATACTAGAAAAAGAGCAATGGCTGAGAGATGGGCCACTACTTATGCACCTCCCAGTGGCCCAAAAGCCCATCTAGTGGCCATATACACCCCCGTGACCTAATTCCACTATCTCCTTCCCTTCTTTCCCACCACAGCCGCCACGAAGCCATACCCTTCTGGTCCTCCCTCCCTCCTCTTCATGGCCCCACCCTTCTCCCTCACAGCAGCAAGCCCCAGGAGCCCCCAGTCCTCCCTCCTCTTCATGGTGCCGGGAGACAGCGGGGCCGTCATCTCCAAGCCCCAGGAGCAGCCAGAACTAGGGCAGCCACAGCCGTACACTTCATGTCTGTCTAAGGCGGGGTAGACGCCTTGCCATCCTGGGGCGCCTTGACGCTTAGGCGACGACTAGGCGACGCTTAGGCGACGCCTTAAAAACATAGCAGGAAACAATAACAACTCTCAGCGGTGGCAGAAATTGAAAGAAAAAAAAACCGTATGGGATTGGGCTAGGCTCATTTGTATGAACATACTTCATCTCGGGTAAGGATCTCTTGGCCCAATTGGCGTATTTTTTATTTCCATTCCAAGAGAAAAGGATAGATCTAAAAATAATAATGTAAAAATGGTCTCGCTGGCATGCTCCTATTCCAGTGCTTTCTAGATGCAGGGCGGAGCGCGGAGGGGCACGGTCGGTTGTCGGTTTGCCCATTATCCTTTAGGGTCCTATCCCCTTTCTAGAAAATATCAAATGCCCTATATTAGCTCGACCACTCTTTTATTGTCGCAACATGCATATATATACACACGACTAAATCCCTGAACCTCGTGCAGAAACTATGTGCTATAACTTGGTAACCAACGGCATTGTTTTCCTTCATTTTTGTTTACTCATCGACATCTTCACAGCAAGTTTATGAAGAAATGCTTATTTCTGTGTACTATCTCAGCTTGAACCTCCGTCAGAGCTCAGAAGACAGGTTCTATGCAACTGAGAGGTATTGTGCCTATGCAATTTGCTTATTAGAATTCCTTGTCTTGGCAGGTGATAAACCATAAGCCTTGCGATCATAAGGTAACTTTATGAAGGTAATAAACCATAAGTCTTGTTCTCTCCAACTTTTAGTCTTATTTACTGAGAACATCACGAGTACTTTGGTTAAAGGTGATACCCTTGCTTGGTCCTGCTATACAGGTCCTGCGCGAAAATCTAACACCATTGTAAGTTGCACTGTCAGGAAGACACAGGTACGTGTTCAGTACCAACAAAGTTAAATTACAGTTTCGGTATTGCGCAGTGAGCTATCAATAGTGGGTGTACACGTGTGAAAAGTGAGCATTGTTCCTTGTTAATCAGGGACTTTGCTTGGTCATCCCCTCGAGCGTGCATCCGACATTGTCTAAATTGATTCAACGGCGTTGGGGCGAAAACCTACATATGCGCCCGTTTTCTCCAAGATCACCGCATAACTGGAAGATATATTGCGGCCTATTCAGGTATGTTTGCTTGAATATGTAGGCCACAAGGCTCATGAGAAGATGGAATCTGACAAATAAAGTGAAGTATTCTTCTGGTTGTTTTGCCTGCAGGCCCCTCCAGCTCCAAAGGAGTCCATGGACATTCCAAACCAAAGATAATTAAATCACGTCGGCACAACACCCTCTATTGATCTTCCATTTTGAGCCAATAAAATTCACCCTTTGTCGAAAAAGAACACCCTCTATTTTCACATTGTCGCGTTGAATAATCGTGTGTGTGTGTGTGTGTGTGTGTGTGTGTTTGTCGACTGTCCCCTGTATGTTTGTCATGTATATTGAATTTTGTGCTCGGTCTCCTAAAATACATGCCGGGAGAACTGGGTTAGGTTGTCGCACGCTCGTGCAGCATAACCTAGGTGATATAGTTTTATGTGTTGCACGGTTTTTTGTTTTGCAAGTGGCTGGTAGTTATGTACCCTTTGCATTGAGGTTCATGTACAATGATCAGTTGGTCTTGTAAGAAAGAACAGATGAAAATGCCATCACAGTTTCCATTTCGGTAATTATTCAATATATTTTTCTTGCCTGGAATCCGATGATTTAACATGTTTTTGCAGTTTCTTTCGCATCAGATTTTTTTTGGTAGGAATTGCTAACAATTCGATAGCAGCAGGAATCGAGGAAAAAAAAAACCTCTGTAGGGTCTAGGCTGTGCCCAGTTGGCATTGCTAACTGGTAGCCCTTCTCTAATCTCTGATAATGGATCTCTTTGCCCAGTTGGCATATTTGGTTACTCTACATTTCTGTTATTTTTGCTAGAGAACAGTTCTGTAGCCACAACAGGATGGCCGTGACTATGTCTTCGTTGACGAAAAGCAGTATTTTTTTTGAGAAGTTGACGTAAAGCAGTAGCATGTCTCGCCTAAAAACAGCCGCCGAAATGGGCCTGCGCAGCGCGGACCACAGGCCTCATGCGCTCCTTTCTCATCCGTTTTTTTTTGCATTTTTGCTTTATTGTTTTTACTTTTGCTTATATTTTCAAATATTCTAAATATATTTATATATTATAAAATCCCTTTGATTACAAATTTGAAAAATGTTAATCGTTCATTTGAGAAATATTAATTGCGGATAGAAAAATATTTTAAAAATGTTGAATGTGTATATAAAAAATGTTTCTTTTTTTGAGGAATATATAAAAAGTTTCTGATTTATACAAAAACCGTGTATACGGAAAAATGGTGGGGCCAATTTTCGCAGCCGACAGTGATGTGCCATGCGTCGGCAGATCTCTGGTGAATAACTCCAACAAGAGAAAAACCTATATGACACGCACTACGTTATGTTGCCGAGCAATTGCAGGTTCACAAGCAAGCGATGATCTGGCCCCGTTCATCGCTTCATCGATCCCAGTTTTAAGAACCGTCTAGGTGGTTCCTAGCTGTTTTTTTTCTGGTTTTGGGAACCTTCTAGGAGGTTCCTGAACTGTTTTTCTCCGTATCTATTTCCTTTTATATTTTATCTTTCCTGGTTCTTTTCTTCTGTTTCTTTTTTTCAGCTATTTTTTATTTTTGTTTCCTTTTTCCTTTACTTTTCATTTTATTTTTTCAAATGTGTTCGTGTCTTAAAATTTTATTTAGGAGTTTTAAAAAATGTTCGTGTATTGATCAGGTTTTGAAATTTGTTCGGAAGTTTCAAATAATGTTCATGTTTTCAAAAAACATTTGCATTTCCGAAAAACATTCCTGTTTTCAATATTGTCAGCAAATTTTCAGAAAATATTTAAATATTCAAATTTGTTCAGGAGTTTCAAAAAAAGTTCCAGTTTTTCAAAAATTGTTCCTGTTTTCAAATTTTTTTTAGAGTTTTAATAAAAAAGTTCACGTTCTTAGGAAATGTTTGAGTGAAAACGGTTCATATTTCATTAAACCATTTTACAAATAATCCTTTTTTATAGACATGAGTAATTTCTGAAACCCTAAACATTTTTCCAAAAAAGCGAAGAATTGCTGAAGTTTTTGAACATTTTTTATAAAATACAAACAAGTTCTGAAAACATGGTCATTTTTCGAAATTTGCAAAAAATTTTGAAAAACAGGAGCAGGTTTTTGAATTTGTGAACAAATTTCAGGTTTGAGAACATTTTCTGGAATTCTGAACAAAAAATTCAAAAACGGGTAATGGAAAAAGGGAAAAAGAAAATGTTAGGATCTCTGTTGGTGTTGTTCTTATAGGTTTGCGCTGCCATGTAATCAATACCTCTCATTATGTACGGTAGCTAGCACGAAAGCTTGTTTGCTGGAGGTCTCGTGATTGATCCTTTGTAATGCTCCATTTTTTTTTGCAAACTTATATTCGCTACAGTGGTCGAGCGTTGGCACATCCGCTCGCCTCACTCGTTCACCAGTGGGCCGGCCCAGTCGGGGGCGCCTGTGCGTTTGTCCGACAGTCTGCCGCAATAAGCGGCAGATAGGAGCTCCCCCCAACAAGCTCTTCTAAAACAAAACTCCCAACAGCACACCAGGAGAACTCAAGAACGAATCGCTCGGCCCAAGCATAGGATGAGGCCCAACCCACAAAACACTCAAACCCACCCTATTTTTATTATGCTTATATAATTTTCCCCTACCTTAAGGATCTAGGTGACCCAGGAGTATGACTGCAAAAAACACAAAACAGCTTCTTGGTACTTGATGCATGTTATTGTGAGATTGATTGTTTGCTCCATTATATTTAATAATGCCTTATGATTTATGATACCCATTAAAGCTGCTAGACGTCGGATATCAATTTCTGAGCTCGGGCTCAGATGCTCCCGAAATCCACACCGCCAGCTTGCATGTGGATATGTGCCCCGTGCTGTATTTCCTTGACGTATATTTCCAGTAATAGGCCAGCCCAGCGACGCAATGAATGGAATGCGACGGAGCGTCGCACTGTGGCTGCAGACCAGGTTCTTGGCGCACGGCTCATACTAAGTTCTGAGCCGTCCCGAGTAGCCGGACCATAAATCCCCAACATAAATGCATCTCCCACCACTCGCCACCCACATTCATCCACTCGCCTACATTTCCATTGAGCTTATCCATCTGCATCTCAGCCGGCATGTCCGCCTCCTCGTACCTATACGCAGGATGACTCCTCTGCAGATTGCTCGTGCTTAGCAGCAAGCAGCAAGCCGGCGGTCACCCATCCGCGCAGTCGTATTTCACACCATGCCCAGGTCATCAGGACAACTTTACGGGCCAGCTAGCCCCCTCCTCCCAACAACCAGTAGCATAATCAGCCACCCCCGCCGACCGAGCCGGCGCTGGTGAATCAACTCTTCAGGCCGGTCACCGCCATGGCTGCTGCTTCCGGATCCCAAGCGCTCACAATCGTAGCTGTTATGTTTGCAGCTAGCTACTAACATCATGCTCACTGTGATTGTTCTGTTGCTCGTCGTCGCTATGTACCGTGGTTCCGCAAATTAGTAATGCCGTAATGTGTGCACGAAATATGTATCGGCACTGCCGAAATTATGGAAGGGTACGGTGGCTCCCTCCCTCTACCACTAAGCCTGTTTGTCCCAGTTTTATGTCTAGAGTCTAGACATCGAGTGCTTATGTAATGGTCTATCTCATATTAACAAATCTTGCTTTTTCGCCTGCCGTTTTTTTTATTATGTTCTGCCTAGAAGGTAATTCTTTGCTGTTACCGTGTACTGCCGTTTCGCAGAGCCACACTGCCATCTGTATTCGCACTACTTGCATTTACTGTCAAGCTGTTCGAAATTTGAATTCCAGCCAGGGCTAAACCAATACGCTGTACTGCATGTTGGCCAAGTGTCGTCATGAACGCACTATGCATACAAGCACTTGGCCAACATAATCAGCCGCAGCACTAGCTGAATGAGGAGACCACAAGTACGATTAAGATAAACGTCTAAAACACCCAACACGACGAAACAATAGCTCTAACAATCAGCTAACCAACCATATTACAGATGATCTAAACAAGGTTTTGCTCTCGGGTACAGTACGTAACATGCCTCTGGAAACTGAGGAACAAGCATGGAGCAATGCTCACATAAACACACTAGAAAATCCTCGTTAAAAATAACAATAGAAATTACAAATAGAAAATTCAGTGATCATTTTTCAGGAATGTTAGAAATATAATTGGGTTTAAGTTAGAGATAAGGAGATAGATATATAATTAGTTTAAACCACATGTAACTTGTCTTGTACTCCAAGTCTCTACCCTCTTATACTCCTATATATACCCTACACAAAGGTCAGATCAATACAACACATAATCCTAGGGTTTCATATTTTCCACATGGTATTAGAGCGGTTTGTCCAACGACGCCGATCCTAGGACCTTCCATCACTTCCGCAGCTCGCCGCCTCCGGGGAGATTAATCTTCTCTCCCTGGGGGCGGGGCACCCGATCATCAAAGATGAGATCGGTTCTATAGATTAGATCGATTCATAGGTTAGATTACACAAATTTTGAATTTCCAGTAGATTAGTTTCCTGTAGCCACCACCAATAAATCCCTCAACCCTCAAATTTGGTGAGAAAGTTGTGTAGAAATCCTCGTCCAGATCACTTTCAGGCCGCATGCGCGGCTTATACGGCCGCGACTCAAGGCGGCGCTGTCTCGGCACCTACAGAGACGGCTATGGCGAGCTTGTCATGGAGGTGGATGCACACACGCGCAGTGCTCCATCAACAGATGCGCACGCATGTGATTCATGCACTTGGCCATGTGCATGCGCAGCCTCCCAGGACGTGGGACACGAAGCAACCAGCAGCCTGAGGTACGTACATGCACTCAGATGAAGCTTCAGTCTCGTCTACACGTACGCGTCTACGGACGAGTACCGGCGCCTTCGATCGATCGGATCTACATCGACTTCTGTTTCGGGACTACGCCAACAACGATCTGCACCGCGATGGCAAACTGCATCGAGCGATTGAACCATCTGCATCAAGCCCACAAATTACGATCTGCATCGACTACACTGCATGCGCACGGACGCGATCTCCACCAGGCCGACTTGATCGACCTCCTGCGCGCCAACAAGCCGAACTACACCAAGCCGAACACATCTACACCGAGCCGGCCTGCTGCAATTGCATCGACATCTGCACCACCGATCGACACCTCTGCATCGACCCTGTGCCACTTCATCGACCTGTACGACTAGCCCGTCCGCGAGCCAACATACTTCATCGACCACACCTACGAGAAGCTACCTCAATATGCACTGTTCACACGCCAGGCCGGTGTGAAACGAGATGCAATTCTTCATCGACTTCTTCAGCACGACACGACATCGACACCCTGTTGTCACGAGGGACGCCTCCAAACGACACATCATTGTCGACATGTCGTTGCACCGCCGATACTTCATCGCCATGGTCTTCATCAACTTCATCGTCGACACACCGCCACCGCCTCGTCCACAGGATGGACAACTAGCGTCCTCTGACAGATTTTTCTGCAAGACGCGACCACGACGACGGCATCGACCGCGTCATCCACGACAACACGACTGCATCGACACGGTGTCACTACAGTGACGACCCTACACGGCCACACGGTTCTGGCAAAACCGATGTGTGCTCGATGGGCTTCCTCCGGTCTTGGCAAAACCGGCGGACTCATCGTCGACGGGACCCTCTGACATCCGCAAGGTGTATCGTCCACGTCTGCAGCCCCATCATAGCGCTTTTTTTGCGCCTCCGGCTTTGTGCGGCTTCATCATCCGCGATGACCACACCATCGACCACGGCTACGTCACCCTGACCGGCTACCTCGACATCGACCACATGGCTACATCTACAACAACTCATCGGCAGCAACTCCAGTCAACAGCGTCCGCGTCGTCACTAGCGTCCACGCCACTTCCGCTGTGACTGCGGGAGGGAATAGAGGAGAAGGCATGAAGGCACCAGAAGGGGACGCAGTCACCGCCCTAGGTGCCAACCCATCAAAGACGCAGCTGATGATGGCGCAGCGGAGAAGACGACGAAAGCGCAAGACTTCAAATCCAGTCGTACTCGTCCGCTTCACTCCCGCTACGACTGAGGGGGAATGTTAGAAATATAATTGGGTTTAAGTTAGAGATAAGGAGATAGAGATATAATTAGTTTAAACCACATGTAACTTGTCTTGTACTCCAAGTCTCTACCCCTCTTATACTCCTATATATACCCTACACAAGGGTCAGATCAATACAACACATAATTCTAGGGTTTCATATTTTCCACAAGGAACACCCGAAGGCCTTGTGCAAGTGTTCCGGCCATGCCCTTCCATACCGCAATTCTTGCATTTCCCAGGCTG
>NC_041383.1:811735022-811827748 GCF_002162155.2 Triticum dicoccoides | reverse complement strand
GAGAGCATTCACACTAACAAAATTACCAGCATTGATCAGCACCGCCGTCTCCAACATATGCAGCCTCTCATTGCCAGGTAGTGTACCAGGAGCCAAACCGGCCATGCGGGTCCTCGAAACCCAAACCATCCCTTTTCTCTGACTAAGGTGCGCCACTCACCAGTAAAGCTGTGAGACCACCAAACATGTGATCGAACGATTCTGCACTCGCATCGCCTATCCGTACAACCTCCATGGCTTTGAGGTATGGAGTCGAGTGCCTGCAGGTGAATGACAACTTAACTGAATTATCCTTCTGGTACTGAACAAGATGATTGGGAAGTATGTCCCTCGCGTCCTTGGTCCACCCGCTTCAATATATGCATAGCAGGGATCTCCTTGAGATGAAGTATATCCATGACCTGTCACATCAGAGTTCGTTTAGATCTCTCGTCCAGAAATACAGTTTTCGTTGCAGGAATATAAATCTCAACAGAAGTTACCATCAAAACATGGTTGCATAACATCCCAGTGTGCTCAAACTGGCCACATTCACATGTAAACTCTGTTTTTGTCTTCACTTATGTTCACCTGTACTGAACTCTGCTCCATTCCTCTCTTTTTGCTGCATTGTTGTGAACTGTGACATACTTCCTCATCTTCTCTACTTCTGTGACATTGTAGGCCGTCCCTTCAATTACTTCACAACCAAACTCTTCAAACATTGCCCTAGTGTATATTTTTACTTGCATGCCGCTCTATCGCCAAATTTGTTCTCCTCACAGCTCCGCCCTGGCAAACAAAAAGTTCAGGGTTTTTACAGTTAGTTAAACTGATAACCAAATAACTTGCATAGCCAGAACTTGAATGCACCTCCGTCAGGAACTAAACTGTAGAGCGAAACCAAAAAATAAATAAATTACTATCATCGTCCTCTTCTCTTCATAGCTTTTCTCGCGCTCGCGGTCAAACTGTAACCTATGTACTGCCTAACAAAAACATGCATCGGAGTTGCCGGTGGCATGTACGTCTTCAACATGTGATTAGCGCTTTCACTGTGTTGTGTGCTCGTTACCTTGGCGCAGAGAACACCCGTGAAATATGGTTTTGCTCAGTTTTTCCTGATTTCATATAACTGGGTGCTTCCTCAAATTGTACTTATCTAACAGCATGCCCCACAGCCGTTTCAAACTCATCATACATAGTGATGCACATGGGTATTCAGGAACAATCAGGAAGTGAAGCAATGATGGGCTACAACAGGTTCAGTTTGACAGTTCATACATTCACTTTTGTAACGACCTCCAAATTAATCTCAATCATGTCTGAATATGTGCAGTGCAAACCAACGTGCACTAACAATGCAGAAGATACAGTCCAACAACGACAGGATTTGGCTTCATACCTTTTTCTCCACCCAGGGGCCTGTGGATAGAGTGATAGACTCTGCCCGACCTCGTCGGGGATGTATCCGGGCGACGGCGCACTCCAGCTTGTGCCGTATTAGTGCCGTCGTCGCCAACCTGCTGACCGCAGCCAGAACCAGCACTTGAGTTCTCAGGAACGGCAACTCCGGCACTGCTGTTCGCCAGCAAGACCAGAGAAACCGGATGTAGGTGCTCATGGCTGTCGGCCAACTCCTCTCGCAGTGGGAACCTGGCAAAGGATGGCCTTGCCGGCGACCAAGCCCCGGAAGTTAGCATGGAAACAAATGCTCAAATTAATTTGCAGATCTGAGGGCACTAACCTGTAAACAGGATCGAGAAGGAACACCATGCCAGCATCATCCATTTTTCACCGGCAACCGCCGGAACAGCACGAGCTCTGCCGCCGGAGATTTTTCTGGAACACTGGATTAAGGGCGAGCACCTGTGGAACAGAGGGGCGGCGAGGGTTCCAGAATGAACAGGCAGGGTGGGGTTTGCCATTCACGCGTCTGACGGATGGCTCGGCAGGCCCCTACCGTCCTGTACTAACACTCTGGTCCACGGACCAGAACGCACACGCGAATCCGCCGTCCCAATAGTTCGTTCTGGGCCTGCGTACGAACCAGTTTCGTACTGTATTCCCCGGGACTCCCCATTATCTAAACTCTGCAACAGATGCGTCAGACCGTTTCTTTTCAGATCCCGAGCCACGAACGGAAGGCAAGGATATCCGGATCAGCTGGGCTCGGGCACCAAATCGCCCCTTCCGCTAGACGTAGCTAATTGTTGTGTTTTCTAATGATATTCAACAACACAAGATATTGATTTTAACTTTGCGTATACTATTAAGGAGCTTGTGATGTGTATATTTATATTATTCGAGACACCCATTGCACGTATAATTTTATTATTTCGATAACTATTTGATGGTAATCTAGATGTGCGTTGCATGTGCAATCTTACTAGTTGAAGATAAATGCACCACTCATCTTTTTGGAGAGGACCGGTGACTGAAACCCGAACCGCCGCCACTGGGCATGTACGTACTCCCCTTGGATCCCCAATTCTTGCAAGCTTCAACACTTCCCAAGACAACATACCCTCATAGTGGGGAGGGTAAAGAGCATTCAATGCAAAGCGACTTTTCGTTCCCTTGTTTCGCCATGGCACATCCCACCACCCCCCACACCCACAAGCACCGCCAGGCGAAGGGGAGACCAGAAAATGCCTTTCGTTTCCCCCCCCCCTTTAGCGGCCCTAGCCGCCTTCCTTAACAAGCCCTCGAGCCTCATTTGTGCCGCCTTCCTCATAGAAGCCGCTGGGTTGACCCCGAAGGCCGAATCCAGTGGTAGAGAAGGCTTCTTTGACAAAACTTTCAATCTATTCATCTTCAATCATGGCAATACAACGAGCACCAAAATAATAAAAAATGCATCTAGATACGTAGACCACCTAGTGATGACTACAAGCACTGAAGCGAGACGAAAGGCATGCCGCCGTCATCTCCCCTCCCTAGCAGGAGCCAGGAAAAACTTGTTGTAGTAGACAGTCCGAAAGTCGTCATGCTAAGGCCCCATAGGACCAGCGCATCAGAACATCAACCGACGCCGATGAAGAGTAGCGTAGGTCGGAAGGATCCAACCTGAAGAAACACAAACGTAGGCAAACTACGACCAGATCCGAGCAAATTCATCAAGGACAGATCTGCCGGAGACACATCTCCACATGCCCACCGATGATGCTAGACACACCACTGAAATGGGGCTAGGCGGGGAGAACCTTATTCCATCTTCAGGGAGCCGCTGTTGTCTTGTCTTTCTGAGTAGAACACAAACCCTAACAAAACTCGAAGAAACGTCTTAAGACGATGGTAGAGAAGGCTTTAATAAGAATTTCGCCATGAGAGACCTTCTCAAGTGATGCTACTGCTGATTTACTTGTATCTTCAATTAATTGCTACCCGAGTGAGTTATCTAGAGGAACATAACAAGGATCATGTCACCATGTTCCTCCCGTTCCATGCTAGCGCGTCCTCTTTTCCGCAGTTATTTACCCAAAACCACCACACTTGGAGATAGGGTAACAACTTGGTACCACATTAAAGGCAGGGCACAAAAAACTACCAGAAATGTGCCTAATGCACAACGCGGAGCACTAATTAATAGTCGGATAACCTCGCGAAAATAGTCAAACAGACCAGTTGGGCCCACTTATAAGGCTGATGTGGCATGCCTTTGTGGAAATTTTGCTAAGATGGACCTAGGTCCCACATGTCATCCATCCATTGCCTTCTTCCTCCTCATCTCTTCAATTGGGCACGCAGAGGACGTGAGCTTTGGTGGAGAGGTGCTCCCCGACAATAGCCAGGAGTGGTGTAGGCCACCACGCTCCCATAACAGTAAAAGGAGGCCACCACGCTTCGGTGGTGGAGAGGTGCTCGTTCAAGTCTCCCGCCCTACTTGGTCGGAAGAGAAAAAGGAGGGCAGACACGTTGCGGCAGCGGCGAAAGACGTCGGTGGTGCTCGGGAGTGGGAGCAAGAAGGTGGGGTCACGCAACAGGGAGCGCACGATGCGGGTGTCGGTGTCAAAACCGGCGGATCTCGGGTAGGGGGTCCCGAACTGTGCATCTAAGGCTAACGGTAACAGGAGGCGGGGGACATAATGTTTACCCAGGTTCGGGCCCTCTCGATGGAGGTAATACCCTACTTCCTGCTTGATTGATCTTGGTGATATGAGTATTACAAGAGTTGATCTACCACGAGATCGTAGAGGCTAAACCCTAGAAGCTAGCCTATGGTTATGATTGTTCTTGCCCTATGGACTAAACCCTCCGGTTTATATAGACACCGGAGGGGCCTAGGGTTACACAGAGTCGGTTACAGAGAAAGGAATCTTCATATCCGAATCGCCAAGCTTGCCTTCCACGCAAAGGAGAGTCCCATCCAGACACGGGATGAAGTCTTCTATCTTGTATCTTCATAGCCCAACAGTCCGGCATACGCATATAGTCCGGCTGTTCGAGGACCCCTTAATCCAGGACTCCCTCAGTAGCCCCTGAACCAGGCTTCAATGACGATGAGTCCGGCGCGCAGATTGTCTTCGGCATTGCAAGGAGGGTTCCTTCTTCAAATACTCCAAAGTAGATCTAGAACACAAGAATCGTGTCCGGCTCTGCAAAACAAATTCCGCATACCACCGTAGAAAGTATAATATTCTATGATTCCAATCTGCTGACAATTTTTCGTAGCGTGACATCACGCCACTGCCCAGTCATTATTCAAACCGTTTCTTTGCCTGCCATTCCGTATTTCGAGGTCGGTTTCATTGGCACGTCTTGTCGAAGCAGAGATCGTGTCCCCTTATCACGGGATTCTCATCAATACGGGCATGGGTAACCCAACCGTGCCATCTGCGCGACGCTTGGGGAATAAGAGAGTCTTAGGGCAAGTGGGGAGGCACATGATTTTACTGCCTTTATAAAGGGATAAGGATTCCCCTCTTTCACCCACACCTTCTCCTTCCTCTACTCATTCATTCTCGAGCTCCAGCGCCCAAACACCCACCCCTTCTGCCCCAAAAAGCACTCCAACCATGTCCGAATCCGGAGCACAAGGCAAGTGGATGGCCTCCTCCATCAAGGAGAAGGATATCAAGAATGTAAGTGCATCTAGTGCCCCTTAGTGATTTTGGTGTATTGAAGACTTATAGGTTAAGGGACTGATGCTTTTGTGAGTGTACACAGGTCTATAAGTCTATGAGGAGTTTGATATTTACAGAGAAAGTCGACCCCTAAAAATGAAGTTCTTCGTCTGAAGACTTCGGATATCTGAAGACTTTGAAAGTGAAGAAATTGGTGTGACCATGAAGACTTGGTATTTCATCCGAGGAATATGAAGCGTGAAGACTTGTTTTTGTAGTTTCATTTTCTATTTCTTGAGTCATAGGAAACACCGTACTGTTAAAGGGGGTCAAGGAAATACTAAGGAAAAATTTCCATGTGATGCTCAACTCAAAATCCTACACCTACCAATCCCTTTGAGTGAAGCCATTGGAAATCTCATACAGTTCAGTCATATTCTTCAGTGACAGAGACGAAGTTCTTCTGGTCTCTGAGGAATTTGTTCTGACTGAGGAGTTAGGAATTTACCAGTGTGAATTGCCTACAAAGTGAGGAACATGATAGCCCTGAGGTATTTGAGAGTCAAAATTCTGACCGTTGCTGTGCTACGTGCCAGCTGTCCCAAAATATCTACCCACCTAACGGTCATATCAAACAAGGGCATTTATGTCTTATCATGTCGGGCTGCTCCCTAGGCTATAAATAGCTGCCCCCTTCAACCACTAGCTGGTTGGATGCTACGAGAGAAACTGACACTTGTCAATTGAGAGCATCCCATCCTCCGAGGACTTTGAGCGAAAATCATCAAGTGAGGAAATCCCAAACCCAAACCTACAAAACCCCAAGTGATTGAGCATCACTGAAGAGATTGATCCTGCGTGGATCCAACGCTTATTACCTTTGAATACTGTGCTTCTTCCAGACTGTTAGACGTCAAGGTCTAGAGCATCCAAGAGGAATTGTGGATCACCGAGTGACCAAGTTTGTGAAGGTTCGGAAGTCACCTGAAGACTTACCACGAGTGATTGGGCGAGGTCTGTGTGACCTTAGCTCAAGGAGAATACGGTGAGGACTGTGTGTCCGGGACTGGGTGTACTCGAGTTTAAATACTCAGCTGCTCCAACCAGATGTACAACTAAGACATCAATTGGAACTGGTCTACCAAATCATTGTCTTCACCGAGCTAACTGGTTCTATTTCCTCAACTCTTTCATTTCCTCATGTATGTTGTTGTGTGCATGTTCATATCTGTTTGAAGACTTTTGACTGAAGACTTTCCCAATTTCCTCAGTTCAATTTCTTCAGTCTGTCTGTCTTCATCTTGTGTTATCCTGTGTTTACGTTTTCTGTACTCTGTGCTTGTCTTCATTTCATCATGATGACTGTGCTTGTGTTCTGTTATGTTCCTTTCTGAGTACTTATTCCGCTACAAGTAGTTCTTCATTTAGGAATTTCCTCACCACCAAATTCCTCATTGAAGAATTCATAAAAATCGCCTATTCCCCCCCCCCTCTAGTCGATATAACGCACTTTCAATTGGTATTAGAGCGAGGTACTCCCTTGTTCTATGTGATTTTGGTTTAACCGCCTGGAGTTTTAGTTATCGACCGCAGGTATGATCAAGGTCTCTGCTAGGTGTCCTACCGTCGATGGAACGGACTACCCCTACTGGAATAACCAGATGCGAATGCATCTTGAGGAAATTGACAACGATCTCTGGTATGTTGTGGAAAATGGTGTTCCCTCAGTCACACCTTCTCTGAATGCTACTGATGTGAAGAGATTCAAGCAACTCGATTCTCAAGCGAAGAATATCATATGTGGTCATCTGAGCAAAGGACAGTATGGAAGAGTGAGTGCTTTGGAAACTGCCAAGCTTATCTGGGATAGGCTGTCCAAAGTAAATGAAGGAGTCTCAACTCAACGTGACTCTCGTGTTGACGTTCTTCGCAATCTCTTCAACCGCTTCAAAAGACTCGACAATGAAAATGTTCAGCAAACCTTCGATCGCCTCACTGACATCTCAAATGAGCTTTAAGCGCTTGGTGACACTGACATCACCGACCATGAGGTGGTGAAGAAATTGCTGAGATCGCTAGATTCTTCATTTGATACTCTGGCACTGATGATTCAAGAGCGTGCTGACTACAAGTCACTTGATCCCGCTGATATCCTCAAGATGCTAAACACTCATGAGTTCCAGCTTGCTGAGAAGAGAGATTTATATGGTTCGAGCTATGGCAAACCATGTGCTTTGAAGGCCAAGGCAGTTTCTGAGTCTGAGGAAGAAGACTCTATCAGCAGCCTTGGTGATCCTGAAGAACTAAGCCAGGAACTAGCACTGCTCGTGAAGAAATTTCAGAAGTTCTCAAGACCTGGTCGCTTTGGAAAATCCTCAAGAAGCAACGATTCCTCATCCAGTGACTACAAGAAAAGGCTGTGCCACAAATGCAAGAAGCCTGGTCACTACATTCAAGATTGTCCTCAGTGGGACAAGGAATTGAAGAAGAAGAAATACAAGGATTACAGTTCTGATGATGCCAAAAAGAAGAAGAAATCTTCAAAGTCTTCATCATCAAAATCCTCAAAGTCTTCATCTCACAAGAAGAGCAGCTCCAAGAAGGCTCGGGCATTCATTGGCAAGGAAATGGACTCTGAGGCTAAATCTGAGGATCATAGGAAGAGGAGGCATCCGAGGAGTCTGAGTCTGGTGTGGCAAGCCTGGCTCTCGCTACCGCGTTTGTCAGCAAGTCTAGCTTCAACTCTGAAGAAAATGGCAACACCAACAATGCTGATGAAGGAAATGATGACTACGCTCCCACCTATTGCTTCATGGCAAAGGGTGCCAAGGTATCTAAATACGCCTCCTCTGACTCTAGTGAGGATGAATTTGATGAAAATCTCAAGCCCAGCTACTCTAAACTTGCTAAAATTGCTGTTAAACAACAAAAGGCTACTGAAAAGCTTCAAAACATGTTAGACAAAAGTGATGATATGTTGGGTGAAGAAATGGATCGCACAAAAACCTTAACTGATAATCTTCAGAGACTTCAGTCTAAGTTTGACAATCTTCAAAGTCATCATAACACTCTCTTATCTGATCATGAGAAGCTTTCTTATGAGTTTCTTCAAAGAAAACAAGATCTTGAGAAGCTAAGAGTGAGTTATGAAGATCTTCAGAAGGAGCGTGATTCATTACTTGCTCAACATATCAGCACTACCCAGGAAGAATTTGTTCCTCCATGTCTGAAGTGCATCGAACGTGAATCTGCTAATTCTTCACCTGAATGTTCAAATGCTACTAATGTTACAAATTCTTCTTATGTCTCTGATGTCACTAATTCCTCATCCGAGGACAATGCAAGTATCACTGATGATGCAGGGCTGAAGGAATTGTACATGACAGGCATGTACAAAAGCCTCAAAGGGCATCAGACTCTTTGTGATGTGCTCAAAAAGCAGATCCTAAACAGAAACCCTAGGAAAGAGGGTATTGCCTTTGAGAGTAAACTCAATGCTAATGGAACATATTGGAGGCCTGAGTAGTACCCCAAAACCTCATGGGTTGCTAAAAAGGGACCTCCAGTTGATCCATCCAACTTATCTGGCTTCACATGTGAATCTCCTCATTCTTCTGATGAGTCATTTGACTCTAACTATAAACTGTTCAAAAATCAGAATGGTGAAGTATTTGCTAGATATGTTGGGACTAACTGCAGGAACGGTTCTCCTATGAAAAAAATCTGGGTTCCCAAAAGTTTCCTTGAGAATCTTCAGGTGAATGTCCTCATGACACCACCTGTGAAGAAAAGGAACTCCAGATCAAATTCTTCATATGAACCAAATTCTTCATATGGATCCAAGTCCTCATACGGACCAAATTCCTCACGTGGATCAAATTCCTCAAAAGGATCAAAGTCCTCATATGATCATCATTGTGCTAACCCTTCTGTTTCGCAGGGTAGAGCTAAGGGCTATGAATACGTGCATTATTCTTCAAATCATTATGTTCATAAGTCCTCGAAGAATTTCTCTGTTTATTCATATGCTTACCCTAACCCCTCTTATGTGAAACAAAGTGGACTAGCGTCCATGCCACCTTTCTCATATGGTGCTCGTAGAGTGATGAATTCTTTGCCACCCCTCCAGATGTGGGTGGTGAAGAAAAATAACTAATCTCTTATGCAGGGTCAGGTCTCCAGTCGTGCTTAAAACGACTGAAGAATTTGCTGGAGACCTGAACAGTGCCTAAAAGGACGCAGGCTAATCATGATGAAATGAACCTTCATTTCACACGTCCTTATACTGAATTCTCTGTGCTATTTCTTGATGAAATTGAACTGATGATACTGATATCATATTCTTCACTGATGAAGTATATGAATTTGTAAGCTGCACTAATTCATCTGCAGGATGATCAACCCAAAGCAAATGAGTGGGTCCTTGATAGTGGATGTACAAATCACATGACTGGTGACAAGAATCTATTGATGTATGCTCCCTTATCACCGTCACATCTGAAGCACATCATCTTTGCTGACAAAGGCAAAAGTCAGGTATTGGGTCTAGGTAAGGTTGCGATCTCAAAGGATCGACACATGGACAAAGTCATGCTTGTCGAGTCCTTAGGATACAACCTCATGTCTGTCTCAATGCTTTGTGATCTTGATATGGTTGTTTTCTTTGGAAAATATCATTGTGTTGTGATCATGGAAGCTGACCATTCCAAAGTCTTCGAAGGCTTTAGGAGAGGAGATCTATATATTGTTGATTTCTCTACAGGACCACAGCCTGCCGTGTGCTTACTTGCGAAAGTTTCAGAAGGCTTGCTAGCTATGGCATCGACGACTTGGTCATGCTGGCATGAGGAATCTGCACACGCTTGCGAAGAAGAAGCATGTCATTGGCATTGAGAATGTCAAATTCCTCAAGGATCACTTATGCGAGCTTATGAAGCTGGAAAGATGACAAAGGCCAAGCATCCAGTGAAGACTATCATGACTACCACTCAACCATTTGAATTGCTTCACATGGATCTCTTCGGTCCTAATCATTATTCTGCTATGACGAATGATGCATCTCTATATGGCTTTTTTATTGTTGATGATTATTCTCGTTACACATGGGTACATATTGTCACTTACAAACATGAAGTGCAGGAAGTCTTCAAACGATTTTCCTCGAGGGCTTCAACCAGCTTTGGTGTGAAGATCAAACACATCAGAAGTGACAATGGGACCGAGTTCAAGAATTCCGGTCTTGATGGCTATCTTGATGAACTTGGTATTACTCACGAGTTATCTGCTCCTTATACTCCTCAGCAGAATGGCGTCGTGGAGCGCAAGAACAGAACCCTCGCTGAAATTGCTTGCACTATGCTTGATGAATACAAGACACCTCGTCGGTTCTGGATTGATGCAATTGATACTGCTTGCCACATCATCAACAGAGTATATCTTCATAAATTCTTCAAGAAGACTGCCTATGAACTCCTCACTGACAAGAAACCCAATGTAAGTTACTTCAAAGTCTTCGGTGCTAAATGTTGGATTAGAGATCCACATCACAATTCTAAATTTGCACCGAAAGCACATGAGGGTTTCATGCTTGGTTACGGAAAGGACTCGCACACCTATAGAGTCTTCAACAGTGTTCTTCACAAGATTGTTGAAACTGTAGATGTGCGGTTCGATGAAACTAATGGCTCGCAAAGAGAGCACCTACCTTCTGTGATAGATGAACCAGCACCTGAGGATTCTATCAAGTTCAAAGCCACTGAGGATGTCATTCCTACTGAAGAATCTGCTGAAGAATTCATTTCAGAACGTGATGAACGTCGAATTGGCGTACCTGAAGAAAATGGTGCTGAGGAAAATGCTCCTGAAGAAAATGCGGATCAAATTCCTCGAAGACAACCCGCTCATCCTCGTATTGCAAATTAAAAAAAAGTATAACATAGCTAGCTAGGAGCCTCCACAGCGTTTTAAGCCTCTCAGCCGTCGATCACGTTAACGTGCGATATAGATCAGCTCTCGATCGTCTCCAGGTCATTCCGCGGGCTGCTGCTCCGCTGAACGAGCGTCCGTTTATGTCCTTAATCGGGCCATCAAAGGCCCAGTTCCAGTCGAAATACCTCCACGTGCACGGGTCACAAGTCGTCCAGCGGTATTCCCTCGACTGCTCCCTTCCTCTGCGCCGCTGCCGTTCCTTCTTCCGCAATGCACCGCCGTCGTTCTCCATCCTGTCGCAAGCTTCTGCTATGTGTCTGCCTCCACACCGGTGCCCCTCCACTCACCCTGTACTCATTCTCCACAGGCCTTTTTTATTTTTATTTTTATTTTTAATGGCTTTTCTTGCATTGTTCCTACATGGCGGCTGCTGCGGCCGCCCACGCCGTCGGCATCCATCGCCGGTTGTCCTGCTCCTGCATCGGACTCCATGCCCTTGCCGCTGTACCGCGCGTCCCTCCCCATTAGGTAATTGAAGCTAAAGCTGCCATGTAATTATCCTGATAAAGGTCCAGTATCTACCTGTTTGCCTCTATCTATTTTGTGAATTCTCCTGACACCAATCACTGAAAGACACATGGAGATGTAGACATTAATTGAGTAGGCTGTTATGTGTGTTCAATTGTTAGACTGGTATTGCCACTTTACTATCTAAGAAAGCTAATTGGAACTAAGCTTGTTTAGGTTGCAAGATAATTACCGGTTGAAATCACTTTCCTAGGCAATTAATAGATGTACGACATTGATCAAACAAATGAGAAGCAAGCTAGCAATGACCCAGTACTTGAGTAGAGATTTCCATATGCTTGATTGGGCCACTTATTTTAGAAAACCATTGTTGGTATAGGAGGATAATTTACTACGATTCAGTTGTCAAGGAGGCTCTGATCTACAGTTGAAGTGATGAATACATTCTCGAACCTTGGACAAGAAGCATCTTTAACAAAAGGAGAAGATATGCCAATATGCTAATAATACACCCCATTTAAATAGATTGTGTTTTCTATATTATGTCCCCATGTCTTATTTGGTGCAAGTACTTTCATCAGCATGCTATTTTTCATCAGCTCAAGTTAGTCTGAAGAATTAGTAGTTCAGTACTATCTGCCAGTCTATATATTTTGAATATTTTTCAGTAGCACCAACTTTTTACATGTTCATATGTATAATGTTTGGCATCTAAATTATATATTGGCGATTCTTTCCCTCTTTGCAGGAAGTATGAAATGTATCGAACGCACATTATTTTCTTAAGATTCGTGCTGAAGTTGCAGGATTATGGTCGCACATTTTCTTTCTTTCGTTAACCATAGAACATGACTTAAGATGGCGGGCGCGGCAACGCGTGCTTTTATGGTCTAGTGAAGTGCAAGTCGAGAAGATCATCGATGACATTCATGCACCAGGTCCTCTCACATGCTCAAAAGCTTCACACTTATCTAACTTTTGTGGGCATTTCGCTTTTGTCTCTATCACCGAGCCCACTAAGGTAGATGAAGCATTTCTGGAGCCTGAGTGGATTCAAGCTATGCAAGAAGAATTACATCAGTTCGAGCTCAACAACGTCTGGGAACTGGTCAAACGTCCAGATCCTCGTAAGCACAACATTATTGGCACAAAGTGGATCTACCGCAACAAGCAAGATGAAAATGGCCTTGTTGTGAGGAATAAGGCACAGCTTGTAGCTCAAGGCTACACACAGGTTGAAGGAATTGACTTTGATGAAACTTTTGCACCTGTTGCTAGACTTGAGGCTATTCGCATATTACTTGCTTACGCTAACCATCATGACATTATCTTACAACAAATGGATGTGAAAAGTGCATTCCTAAATGGTAAGATTGAGGAAGAAGTATATGTTGCTCAACCCCCAGGTTTTGAAGATCCAAAGAATCCTGATAAAGTCTTCAAGCTCAATAAGGCCCTGTATGGTCTCAAGCAAGCTCCTCGGGCGTGGTATGATACCTTGAAGGAATTCTTCGTGAAGAATGGCTTCAAACCCGATTCACTCGACCCTACTCTTTTCACTAAGTCTTATGATGGTGAATTGTTTGTGTGCCAAATATATGTTGATGATATCATTTTTGGCTGTACTGACCAACGATATAGTGATGAATTTGCCTATATGATGAGTGAAGAATATCAAATGTCTATGATGGGAGAGTTGAAATTCTTCTTAGGTCTTCAAATTCGTCAACAGCGCAATGGAATATTCATATCTCAGGAGAAATACCTCAAGGACGTATTGAGGAAATTCGGCATGCAAGATTGCAAAGGGGTCAAAATTCCAATGCCCACAAATGGCCATCTATGCACTGATGAAAATGGTAAAGACTTCGATCAAAAGGTATACCGCTCCATGATTGGCTCTTTATTGTACCTATGTGCATCTAGGCCGGATATTATGCTTAGTGTTTGCATGTGTGCCCGATTTCAAGCTACACCGAAGGAATCACACCATAAGGTTGTGAAACATATTCTTCGATACTTAGCTCACACACCAACACTTGGATTATGGTATCCCAAGGGCTCTTCATTTGATCTCATTGGATATTCAGACTCTGACTATGCTGGCGACCGCATGGACTGCAAGTCAACATCTGGTACATGTCATTTCCTCGGACGATCTTTGGTCTGTTGGTCCTCGAAGAAACAGAACTGCGTATCTCTCCACTGCAGAAGCTGAGTACATTGCTGCTGGATCATGCTGTGCTCAACTACTATGGATGAAGCAAACACTCAAGGACTATTGCGTCAACGTGAAGAATGTGCCTCTCTACTGTGACAATGAGAGTACCATCAAGATTGCTCATAACCCAGTTCAGCACTCGAAGAGCAAGCACATCCAAATTCGTCATCATTTTCTTCATGATCATGTGTTGAAGGGCGACATCTCCATTGACCACGTCAGCACTGAAGACCAATTGGCCGATATCTTCACTAAGCCCTTGGATGATAAAAGATTTAGCAAGTTGCGGTGTGAGCTAAATATCCTAGAATCTTTGAATGTTCTCTGAAATTGACACACATCCTAACACTTATGCTTACTTGACGACTTAGATGCGCAACACACGAAGTAACGTTTTTCTTCAATCAATGAAGACTAACCCTCTAAGTGTGAAGAAATTAATGAAGAAATTGACTCTCAGAGCCCTACGACAATTGTATGCGGTGTCTGAAGCCAACTTTCTTATACGATGGGTTACGCCACCTCAAAAGTTGAAAATCTTCAATTTGAGTTTTTTTGTTTTGAAATTCCTCAGTTTTTCAAATTCTTCAACTTGCAATGTCTTCACTATTTTCGTCGTTTGTCTTCATTTGAATATATACATATATAAGTTTTATGTCCTCTACAACATTCACTTGTTGCTAAATCTTCAAGTTGATTGTTTCCGCTAAGTGAATGTGATCGGACCCTTCCCCCTCTATGCTAAACTCAATCTAATCTTTTCACAAATTCTTCATATGCGTTCTGATTTGAAACTCGTTCAAAATCTTCACTGTGTCCTTGACAGCTGAAGAAATTGCGAACGGTAACTTAAAACTTATCTTATCTGAATTTTTGGCTTTGCCGCTCAAACCGTTTCGCATCCCACGATATATTTATCTACTCACCCACAATCTTACACGATCGCCACCTCACAGTACATGAGTGACACATGTTATGCGAATGAGAAGGGCCTGGGGCACGTGATGTCTACTACACAACGTTCTTCTTGTAGACGTTGTTGGGCCTGCAAATGCACATGTTTGTAGGACAGTAGCAAATTTCCATCAAGTGGATGACATAAGGTTTATCAATCCGTAGGAGGCGTAGGATGAAGATGGTCTCTCTCAAGCAACCTTGCAACCAAATAACAAAGAGTCTCTTGTGTCCCCAACACACCCAATACATTGGTAGATTGTATAGGTGCACTAGTTCGGTGAAGAGATGGTGATACAAGTGCAAAATAGATAGTAGATATAGGTTTTTGTAATCTGAAATAATAGAAACAGCAAGGTAACTAATGATAAAAGTGAGCGTAAACGATATTGCAATGATAGGAAACAAGGCCTAGGGTTCATACTTTAACTAGTGCAAGTTCTCTCAACAATAATAACATAGATAGATCATATAACAAGCCCTCAACATGCAACAAAGTGTCACTCCAAAGCCACTAATAGCGGAGAACAAACGTAGAGATTATGGTAGGGTACGAAACCACCTCAAAGTTATTCTTTCGGATCGATCTATAAAAGAGTTTGTACTAGAATAACACCTTAAGACACAAATCAACCAAAACCCTAATGTCACCTAGATACTCCATTGTCACCTCAAGTATCCGTGGGCATGATTATACGATATGCATCACACAATCTCAGATTCATCCAACCAACATAAAAGTACTTCAAAGAGTGCCCCAAAGCTACTACCGGAGAGTCAAGAACGTGTGCCAACCCCTATGCATAGGTTCATGGGCGGAACCCGCAAGTTGGTCACCAAAACATACATCAAGAGGCACATGATATCCCATTGTCACCCAAGATAAGCACGACAAGACATACATCAAGTGTTCTCATAAAAGACTCAATTCGATAAGATAATTTCAAAGGGGAAACTCAATTCATCACAAGAGGGTAGAGGGGGAGAAACATCATAAGATCCAACTACCATAGCAAAGCTCGGGATACATCAAGATCGTGCCATAGAGGGAACACGAGAGAGAACACGAGAGAGAGAGAGATCAAACACAAAGCTACTGGTACATACCCTCAGCCCCGAGGGTGAACTACTCCCTCCTCGTCATGGATAGCGCCGGGATGATGAAGATGGCCACCGGTGATGGGTTCCCCCTCCGGCAGGGTGCCGGAACGGCCTCCCGAGAGGTTTTTGGTGGCTACAGAGGCTTGCGGCGGCAGAAATCCTGATCTATCTTCTGTTATAGAAGTTTTAGGGTACAAGAGTATATATGGGTGCAGGGGGTACGTCGGAGGAGCTACGGGGGCCCCATGAGGCAGGGGGCGCGCCCAGGGGGGGCGCCCCCACCCTCGTGGGCAGCCCGTATCTCCCCTGACGTGCACTCCAAGTTCCCTGGGTTGCTTTCCTTCCAAAAATAACTTCTCCAGTTGATTTCGTTCCGTTTTGACTCCGTCTGATATTCGTTTTCCTCGAAACACTGAAATAGGCATAAAACAGCAAATCTGGGCTGGGCCTCCGGTTAATAGGTTAGTCCCAAAAATAATATAAAAGTAGATAATAAAGCCCAATATTGCTTAAAACAGTAGATAAAGTAGCATGGAGCAATCAAAAATTATAGATACGTTGGAGACGTATCAAGCATCCCCAAGCTTAATTCCTGCTCGTCCTCGAGTAGGTAAATGATAAAAAAGAGAATTTTTGATGCCGAGTGATACTTTGGCATAATTTCAATATAAATCTTCTTAATTGTAGTATGAATATTCAGATCCGAAAGATTCAAGACAAAAGTTCATATTGACATAAAAGTAATAATACTTCAAGTATACTAACCAAAGCAATCATGTCTTCTCAAAATGGCATGGCTAAAGAAAGTTATCCCTACAAAGTCATATAGTCTGGCTGTTGCTCTATCTTCATCACACAAAGTATTTAATCATGCACAACCCCGATGACAAGCCAAGCAATTGTTTCATACTTTAGTAATCTCAAACTCTTTCAACTTTCACACAATACATGAGCGTGGGCCATGGACATAGCACTATATGTGGAATAGAATGGTGGTTGTGGAGAAGACAAAAAGGAGAAGATAGTCTCACATCAACTAGGCGTATCAACGGGCTATGGAGATGCCCATTAATAGATATCAATGTGAGTGAGTAGGGATTGCCATGCAACGGATGCACTAGAGCTATAAATATATGAAAGCTCAACAAAAGAAACTAAGTGCGTGTGCATCCAACTTGCTTGCTCACTAAGACCTAGGGCACTTTTGAGGAAGCCCATCATTGGAATATACAAGCCAAGTTCTATAATGAAAAATTCCCACTAGTATATGAAAGTGACAACATATGAAACTTTCTATCATGAAGATCATGGTGCTACTTTGAAGCACAAGTGTGGTAAAAGGATAGTAGCATTGTCCCTTCTCTCTTTTTCTCTCATTTTTTCTGTTTGGGCCTTTTCTCCTTTTTTATGGCCTCTTTTTTTTATTTTTCGTCCGGAGTCTCATCCCGACTTATGGGGGAATCATAGTATCCATCATCCTTTCCTCACTGGGACAATGCTCTAATAATGATGATCATCACACTTTTATTTTTCTTACAACTCAACAATTACAACTCAATACTTAGAACAAAATATGACTCTATATGAATGCCTCCGGCGGTGTACCGGGATGGTGCAATGAATCAAGAGTGACATGTATGAAAAGTAATGCATGGTGGCTTTGCCACAAATACGATGTCAACTACATGATCACGCAATGGCAATATGACAAAAGTAATGTATGTCATATGAACGGAACGGCGGAAAGTTGCATGGCAATATATCTCGGAATGGCTATGGAAATGCCATGATAGGTAGGTATGGTGGCTGTTTTGAGGAAGGTATATGGTGGGTGTATGATACAGGCAAAAAGTGTGTGATATTAGAGAGGCTAGCAATGGTGGAAGGGTGAAAGGGTGCGTATAATCCATGGACTCAACATTAATCAAAAGAACTCATGCACTTGTTGCAAAAATTTAGAAGTCATCAAAAACCAAAGCAATACACGCATGCTCCTAGGGGGATAGATTGGTAGGAAAAGACTATCGCTCGTCCCCGACCGCCACTCATAAGGAAGACAATCAATAAATAAAATTGTGCTCCAACTTCATCACAAAGCGGTTCACCATACATGCATGCTACGGGAATCACAAACTTCAACACAAGCATTCTTTAAATTCATAATCACCCAACTAGCATTACTTTAATATCACTACCTCCATATCTCAAAACAATTATCAAGCATCAAACTTATCTTAGTATTCAACGCACTCAAAAGAAAGTTTCACATATCTTGAATACCAAGTATATTAACATTAAGCAAATTACCATGCTATTAACAACTCTCAAAATAATCTAAGTGAAGCATGAGAGATCAATAGTTTCTTTAAAACAAATCCACCACCGTGCTCTGAAAGATATAAGTGAAGTACTAGAGCAAAAATTATCACGCTCAAAAGATATAAGTGAAGCACTATGAGCAGTCGAAAAATTATGCAACTATGTGAAGACTCTCCCATTTAATAATTTCAGATCTTGATACTTTATGAAAACAGCAAGCAAAGCTAAATAAAACCACATTGCAAGGATAGCACAACTCATGTGAAGAAGCAAAAACTTAGGCTCAACCGATACTAACCGATAGTTGTTGAAGAAGAAAGGTGGGATGCCTACCGGGGCATCCCCAAGCTTAGATGCTTGATACTTCTTGAAATATTATCTTGGGGTGCCTTGGGCATCCTCAAGCTTGATCTTTTGTGTCTCCGTAATTCCTCTCATATCATGGTTTCTCTTTTTATCAAAAGCTTCATTCACAACAAACTCAACAAGAACTCGTGAGATAGGTTAGTTATAAACCAATGCAAAACCTTATCATTTTTTACTGTAACAAATCACTAAAATTATTATTCAACATTGCATACTAAATTCCTCTGTATATTTAATACTCCTATCCTCAAATAGAATCATTAAACAAGCAAACATATGCAAACAATGCAACCATAACAGCAATCCGCCAAAACAGTACAGTCTGTAAAGAATGCAAGAGTATTAATACTTCCCTGACTCCAAAAATTATGAACTAAAATTCCCACTGTAATAAATTTATCAGAGCTCAATATGCAAAAAGATTCAATGTTAGACCATGCTCTTACTTTTCTAGGGAATTTTTGCAACAGCGGTAAACTTTCTGTTTTCAAACAGCAACATGTATACTAGAAAAATAAGCATGGCAAAGGCTATCCTTGACACTTTTATTGAACCAAAAGATGCAAAACATTATTCTAACTAACAGAAAGCAAAAACTAACAAAATAAATTGACGCTCCAAGCAAAACACATATCATGTGGTGAATAAAAATATGGCTCCAAGTAAAGTTACCGATGAACAAAGACGAAAGAGGGGATGCCTTCCGGGGCATCCCCAAGCTTAGGCTCTTGGTTGTCCTTGAATATTACCTTGGGGCGCCTTGGGCATCCCCAAGCTTAGGCTCTTTCCACTCCTCATTCCATAGTCCATCGAATCATTACCCAAAACTTGAAAACTTCAACCACACAAAACTCAACACAAAACTCGTAAGCTCCGTTAGTATAAGAAAATAAAACCACCACTTAGGTACTGTAATGAACTCATTCTAAATTCATATTGGTGTAATATCTACTGTATTCTAACTTCTCTATGGTTCATACCACTTAATACTAGCCATAGATGCATCAAAATAAGCAAACAACACATAGAAAACAGAATCTGTCAAAAACAGAACAGTCTGTAGTAATATGTATCAAACGTATACTTCTGGAACCCCAAAAATTATGAAATAAATTTGTGGTCCTGAACAATTTTTCTGTTAATCATCTGCAGAAAGAATCAACCTAAAATCACTCTCCAGTAAAAAATGGCAGCTAATATCGTGAGCTCTAAAGTTTCTGTTTTCACAGCAAGATCACATAACTTCACCCAAGTCTTCCCAAAGGTTCTACTTGGCACTTTATTGAAATAAAAGCTATAAAACATGATTACTACAGTAGCATAATCATGTGGACACACAAAAACAGTAAGGATAAATATTGGGTGTCTCCCAACAAGAGCTTTTCTCTAATGCCTTTCTAGCTAGGCATGATGATGACAATGATGCTCACATAAAAGATAAGAATTGAAACATAACGGGAGCATCATGAAGCATATGACTAGCATATTTAAGTCTAACCCACTTCCTATGCATAGGGATTTTGTGAGCAAACAACTTATGAGAACAATAATCAACTAGCATAGGGAGGTAAAACAAGCATAGCTTCAAAAATTGAAGCACATAGAGAGGAAACTTGACATTATTGCAATTCCTACAAGCATATGTTCCTCTCTCATAATAATTTTCAGTAGCATCATGAATGAATTCAACAATATAACCAGCACCTAAAGCATTCTTTTCATGATCTACAAGCATAGAAAATTTACTACTCTCCACATAAGCAAAGTTCTTCTCGTTCGGAATAGTGGGAGTAAACTCAACAAAATAACTATCATGTGATTGAAAATTAAGATCAAGATGACACATTTCATGGTTATCATTATTCTTTAAAGCACAGGTGTCATCAAAATAATCATCATAGATAGGAGGCATGCTTTCATCCTAGTAAATTTGCTCATCAAAGCTTGGGGGACAAAATATATCATCTTCATCAAACATAGCTTCCCCAAGCTTGTGGTTTTGCATATCATTAGCATCATGGATATTCAAGGAATTCATACTAACAACATTGCAATCATGTTCATCATTCTAATATTTAGTTCCAAACATTCTATAGATTTCTTCTTCTAGCACTTGAGCACAATTATCCTTTCCATCATACTCACAAAAGATATTAAAAAGATGAAGCGTATGAGACAAACTTAACTCCATTTTTTTGGTAGTTTTCTTTTATAAACTAAACTAGTGTTAAAACAAGAAACAAAAAGATTCGATTGCAAGATCTAAAGATATACCTTCAAGCACTCACCGCGCCAAATAAGAGCTTAGTTGACGGAGTGTGAGTACCCTTTACCTAGCCTCCCCGGCAACGGCGCCAGAAAAGAGCTTGATGTCTACTACACAACCTTCTTCTTGTAGACGTTGTTGGGCCTGCAAGTGCACAGGTTTGTAGGATAGTAGCAAATTTTCCTCAAGTGGATGACCTAAGGTTTATCAATCCATAGGAGGCGTAGGATGAAGATGGTCTCTCTCAAGCAACCCTGCAACCAAATAACAAAGAGTCTCTTGTGTCCCCAACACACCCAATACAATGGTAGATTGTATAGGTGCACTAGTTCGGCGAAGAGATGGTGATACAAGTGCAAATTAGATAGTAGATATAGGTTTTTGTAATCTGAAATAATAAAAACAGCAAGGTAACTAATGATAAAAGTGAGCGTAAACGATATTGCAATGATAGGAAACAAGGCCTAGGGTTCATACTTTCACTAGTGCAAGTTCTCTCAACAATAATAACATAGATAGATCATATAACAAGCCCTCAACATGCAACAAAGAGTCACTCCAAAGCCACTAATAGCGAAGAACAAACGTAGAGATTATGGTAGGGTACGACACCACCTCAAAGTTATTCTTTCGGATCGATCTATAAAAGAGTTCGTACTAGAATAACACCTTAAGACACAAATCAACCAAAACCCTAATGTCACCTAGATACTCTATTGTCACCTCATGTATCCGTGGGCATGATTATACGATATGCATCACACAATCTCAGATTCATCCAACCAACATAAAAGTACTTCAAAGAGTCCCCCAAAGCTACTACCGGAGAGTCAAAAACGTGAGCCAACCCCTATGCATAGGTTCATGGGCGTAACCCGCAAGTTGGTCACCAAAACATACATCAAGAGGCACATGATATCCTATTGTCACCACAGATAAGCACGGCAAGACATACATCAAGTGCTCTCATAAAAGACTCAATCCGATAAGATAACTTCAAAGGGGAAACTCTATTCATCACAAGAGAGTAGAGGGGGAGAAACATCATAAGATACAACTACAATAGCAAAGCTCGGGATACATCAAGATCGTGCCATAGAGGGAACACGAGAGAGAACACGAGAGAGATAGATAAAACACATAGCTACTGGTACATACCCTCAGCCCTGAGGGTGAACTACTCCCTCCTCGTCATGGATAGCACCGGGATGATGAAGATGGCCACCGGTGATGGGTTCCCCCTCCGGCAGGGTGCCGAAACGGGCTCCCGAGAGGTTTTTGGTGGCTACAGAGGCTTGCGGTGGCGGAACTCCTGATCTGTCTTCTGTTCTGGAAGTTTTAGGGTACAAGAGTATATATGGGTGCAGGGGGTACGTCGGAGGAGCTACGGGGGCCCCACGAGGCAGGGGGCGCGCCCAGGGGGGCCCACCCTCGTGGGCAGCCCGTATCTCCCCTGACGTGCACTCCAAGTTCCCTGGGTTGCTTTCCTTCCAAAAATAATTTCTCCAATTGATTTCGTTCCGTTTTGACTCCGTCTGATATTCGTTTTCCTCGAAACACTGAAATAGGCATAAAATAGCAAATCTGGTCTGGGCCTCCGGTCAATAGGTTAGTCCCAAAAATAATATAAAAGCGGATAATAAAGCCCAATATCGCCTAAAACAGTAGATAAAGTAGCATGGAGCAATCAAAAATTATAGATACGTTGGAGACGTATCAGCACGTTCGTCCTAAATCTTCGGGCGAACAGTTTTTCACTGCGACTATAAATACCCCCTCACCCCTTCCTCACTTCCTTTACTCTGCTCGATCTCTCTCTCTCGCTCGAGCTTCTCAAACCCTAGCGCCGCCTCTACTCCATCATCACCGGTGAGGAAGAGCTTCACTGCCTCGACCTCGTCGCCGTCGTACTCGCGCCGGCCGCGGAAATCTTCCCTCCGCCGCCGCCGTAGCCGTCTTCCTCCGCCAAGTTAGGGCGTGGAAGATCTGATCTGATGAACTCCACATATGTTCTTCTCAGTTCGTCGTGTTCTTCACTTTGGGTAATTAAAAGTTACTTTTAACTGCTCACTTTGATTCTCAAGTTTTTCTGAAAATCTTCAAAGGTGTTTATTCTTCAATTCTTCACACACATGAACACCTCACATATCATCTGTTCTTGATTCATTTCTCTAAGTTATGATTTTCTTCAAGATTCCTCAATTGTGTGGATTTTCAATCTATACAACTCTGGAACCTAAGACAAAGAACGCTTAGTAAAATTCCTCAAGACTCATCTGGTCAAATTCCTCAAAACCTATTCTTTTTGAAAAACCCTCTGAGAACGCATATGACCTCTCCAAATTCCTCGCAACTACACTCTGTTCACAGGTAAAAATGTCCGCTGCTGAATCACTAGGTTCTCATCAACTTAACTCATTTGCAGCGTTCCTCGAAGAAAAGTTGCATACTTCTTCAGAGAATTCGATTATTCTAATTCCTCAACTGAAGAAAATGGCAGATGGTAAGAAGCCACAGAAGGGAGGAAAGAAGCCTGAGGTCATGACTGCGTTTGAGATCCCTGAGGACATTTAAGCAGGCTATTGCACACCTGATGAAGCCAAGTTTGGTAAGGAGAACAAGAATCAGCGCAAAGTGCGCATACAGAGGATTGAAAGGATATGGGCACGAGAATGGAGGGAGTACAAGTATGTAACTTCCAAGTACATGAAGAAATTCGCACTCAACCCTCCATGCCCAAGACCTCCATTGGCACCAGGCCAGTTGGCGGATCCCACTAGCCTCAAGCACAGTGAGGATTATCCTGATGAATGGGCAGCAAAGG
Organism: Triticum dicoccoides; assembly: GCF_002162155.2. Lineage (NCBI taxonomy): Eukaryota > Viridiplantae > Streptophyta > Magnoliopsida > Poales > Poaceae > Triticum > Triticum dicoccoides. The sequence goes on along the minus strand of NC_041383.1, from coordinate 811,804,196 downwards.
AAGAAGTGAGGAAATTCAACGTTGACTCTGCTGCTGGTGCTGCCTCTGCTGAGGCCTCTGCCAGTCAGCCCAAGAAGGCTATGCCCAAGAAGCCTGCACACAAGTCCAGTGCTTCACCTTCAATGCCCTCACGGCCAAGCTCCTCTACTATGCCCTCAAGGCCAGATTCCTCAAGGCCCTCACGGCAAACTCCTCAGCCTGCTCCATCAAAGTCCTCAGCTCCTCCGACAAAGTCTTTAGCTACTCCCACAAAATGCTCAGCACCTATGCATCTCGCCACGTGCCAAAGGACTCAAGGCTTCTCTATTGCCTCAGGAGCATCTGTAAGTTCCTCTGCTGCTCAAAATTCCTCACTTGGTCCATCTTTGCTGAAGAAAAAGGCCACTGCTGGACGAGGCACTCGCCCAAGTCCTCACAAGAAGCAGGTAGCCTTCCATGTACCATTTGATGATGATGAGGCTGATGATGAAGAACTTGCCGAAATCATCAGAAACAGGCAAGCCAGGGTCGCCAGAGCCAAAGGCAGCAATGTGCCACTGATGTTGGATCCCAAGCTGATCCTTGATTTCATTGAATTATGGCACAAGGACCCCAACACGCCTTTTTCCGGAGTTGAACCTCACTCCTGGTCAAAGCCATGTTCTCACTGCCTTCATTGAGGAAGAGAAATGGAAATTTGAACAAGGAAGAAGTCTGAAGAAAGCGCAGTACAAGAAACAATGCTACCTCAACGACAATGTCCTCACTCTAACCGCTGATCAACTTCTTGCCTTGCAAACTGAAATCAAGCAACTGAGCGATGAATTTGATCGCTATTATGCTGACTGGAAGGGCGCCAAGGTGCATTTCGTCAATCTGATGAAGAAATTCACTTCAAGTGCTGCTCCACCTGTGCACATTGAAGTTACTCAGGCTGAGGCATCTGCTCAGCCTACTGAAGAAAATGCCAACACCGCTGATAACGATCAGGCTGCTGAAGACAATGAGAGTGCCAGGGCTGATGACTCTATTCCAGCCGCTAAAGATATTGCCAGGGCATCCACTAGTGGTGCGCCTGAAGAAAGTGAACAAGTCAGGGCAACTGCATCAGTTGCGCCTGAGGAAAATGAACCTATGTCCTCTGCACCACCTGCGCCTACACAAACTCCAATCCTTCCATCTGCATCAGATGCGAAGAAGACCAAGGCTGCAGAACGTGCAGCTGTGAAGAAAAGGAAGGCATCAGCTTCATCAATTTCTTCAGCTCCGAAGAAGATGAAGACTCTGATCAGTTCAATTAACAATCCAATTGATGTCGTTCCTGTTTCATCTATGCCATCAAAGGACCTTGTTCCTTTTGGTGAAGACTATGTGATTCCTGATGAATCCGATGAAGAAACTCCTTCTGCTGCTTCTTCAGAGCAGATTGACGAAGAAATTGAAGTGGACAAGATCCCTTCAACCCCAATCATTTCCTCACCTTTGCCTCAGTTTTCTGCTGAAGAGGCAGGTGTTGAAGAAATTGAAGAGGAGGATGTGGACATTGGCTGTACCACTCCGGTCCTCAATGATGAATTTTGGGACAGTCAGCATCCAAACTCCCCAATGTTCACTCCTCTCCAAGCTATTCCTCAGTCCCCTGCTACCACTGAAGTACAAATGGGATCTGAAGAACCTCATGCAACCCCAAGTGTTCATGAAGAAATTCCAGCCACTTGTGCTGAAGAAATTGTCAATGAAGAATTGGCAACCCAGGCTGAAACTGCTGAAGAGCCTGAAATTCCTCAGCCCGAGGAACCTGAGATTTCAATTCCTGAAGTAGTGCTGCAATTGACTGACACTCCTCAGCCCAAGCCCAAGGATCCTTTCTCGAAAAAGCAAAAATTCAAGGCTGATGATTTCTTTGACGAGCACGTGTTCTTCACTGACTTCAACCCTTATGACAATGCTCGTCTTAGAAGGAAGCGGTTCTGGACTGCCAGCCAGGCAAACTTCTATTCCTCAGTGTTGTACAACAAGGACAAAGTCTTCGATCATGAGCATATTCCTCATGTGGACATGGAATCCATGCCATGCTTCTCTCAAGTCCTCAGCATGATTCATGACGCTGGCTTGCTCAATTTCTGCTCAGACATAGTTGATTGGAACGAAGAGCTTATTCTTCAGTTCTACGCAACTTTGCTTATCACAGGAGATGATGCTAACGTCAACTCATGGGTGTTGGACTGGATGACTGAAAATACGCATTACAAGGCACCAACCACTGAATTGCTTCATGCCCTGCCAATCAGTCCTCCACTTGAAGGCGCTTGCTGTCTGTATGATGAACCTGAACTTACTGATCATTATATGCAAGTGCTCATGAAGCCGCTGAAGCCAGGACATGCTCCAAGGACCAAATTCCTCATGAAGGAATTGCTCTATGTGCCCAGAACCATCTACCGCATTCTGACGAAGACCATGAGTCCCATCAAAGGCCATGACTCATCCTTTGAAGAAATTATCGGAATGATGAAGAATATGCTTTTCAATATCATGCATGGCATCCCCATAAATTATCACGATTTCTTCATGAGGACTCTGGCGAATGTTGCACTTTCACCATTTGAGCTGAAGCCTTACGCGTCGTGGATCATGAGATTCCTCAGAACAAGGTCTTCACTCAACTACAAGGCAGACTTTCAGAATCACCTCAGCTACTTGTGTCAGGACCCCGATCCTATGCCACACCGATCTAGCATGTAACACCTCATATCACCTTGCGGCCTCACGCACGGTATTCCCACGGGTGTCGCCTTACCAGGCTCGGGATCGTTTGCGCCTTTTGGCTCACGTATATGATAGTGTCGCTAGCACCCATATGACAAAGAACCCGGGCTGACATGGCTAGTCGTAAATCCAAAGTGGCACTAACTTGTAGGGACAGTCATACATGACCCAGCAATGAACGTGTCAGTCATCAGCGAGTGAATCCGGGCTATAGCAACTGGGCTAGCAGGACTCCAGAGAATCCGGGCTGTAGCAGGCTAACAGGACTCCGGTAGACACCGCGTGACATTTCCCTGAAGGGACAGACACAGGAACGAAGAAGGACAGATGCCGACCAGCCTAAGTGTTCCGGAGCAGTAGCAAGCTACCAAGGCTCAGTGGAAGCACTAGGAGACATTTCCCGGTAAGAGAGGCTACCAAGGATAAACAACTAGATAGTCAGATCCCACACATACCAAGCATTTCAATAACATACACACAATATGCTCGATATGTGCAAATACAACATGGCATCACAACATGACTCTACAACTCAAGTATTTTATTCAATAGGCTCCGAGGAGCGAGATATTACAAACATGGGTCTCATGACCCAACAATCAGAGCATACAAGTCAAAGCACATGCGGAAGCTTAACATGTCTGAGTATAGACATCTACAAATGAAAAAGGCTGAGAAGCCTAACTAACTACTAGATCCCGCCGAGGGCTCAAGATCGTAGCTGAGGTAACAAGCTAAACGTCGAAGTCCATGCGGTACTACTAGCGAGACTGAAGTCTCTCTGCAAAAACATAAATTAAGCAACGTGAGTACAAATGTACCCAGCAAGACTTACATCAGATCTAACTACATATGCATCATTATCAACAAAGAGGGTGGTGGGGTTTAACTGTAGCAAGCCAGCTTTGACTCAGTGGCTATCCTGTACTACGACTGCAAGTAACTCTTTTGAGGTGGCGCACACGAGTCCACATATTCACCATATCAATACACCACTATGGATCCGCTCCCGTCTCCCTACGAGAACGCCATCCATAGCACTCACGCTTATCTTGTGTATTTTAGAGTATCCACTTTCACTTGTCTATGAACTGTATAGGCAACCCAGAAGTCCTTGGCGCAGACACGGCTATTCGAATAGATCATACTAACCCTGCAGGGGTGTACTTCTTCACACACGCTCTCACCACTTACCGCGGTTTACACGACATGTACTCGGCAACCTTCAAGCGGAAGCCCAGCGAGGGTGTCGGCCACGACCTAACTAACCACACAAGTCTCTCGTCCAGGTTTATCGCCTATTCGGGTTCCATCCGCAAGGAGATCCGGCCGGGGTGTCGCTCACGGCCCCAAACGATGTGAGCAGGGTTCCCAAGCCCACCATCCGGGTGCCACTTGGTACATTGTGCCACTGTGCCTAGTCTGTCCCAAGCCCACCTGTATCGGGTGCCACTTGGTAGACTACCAGCACTACCTACAAACACCAGAAACTAGTTGCAACTCCTGGACAGAGATCAAGTTGATTAATAAGCCGAGAGGGGCCGAGTTACCGGAACCCAATGTGTGGTAGTAACTATTCATGGATCACAAACATAGAACTCAGTTCCTAAGGACGGCTTCAATGAGACAACCCACCATGTACTCCTACATGGCCTCTCACCGCTACCTTTACCAAATCGTGTTCACACACTTAGCTCACACACAGCAGGACATATTCACACACCTCTGATTCATCCCCGATGAATCAGACCTGACTCAACTCTAAGCAGTAGCAGGCATGACAAACAAGCATGAATGAGTAGGCACAACAGGGCTCAAACAACTCCTACTCATGCTAGTGGGTTTCATCTATTTACTGTGGCAATGACAGGTCATGCAGAGGATAAAGGGGTTCAGCTACCACAACAAGTAACAGATGAATCGTTGTTGTCCTAATGCAGTAAAAGAGAGCAGGAGCGAGAGAGTAGGATTGTATCGGAATGAACAAGGGGGGTTGCTTGCCTGGCACTTCTGAAGATAGTATAGTTCTTCATCGGTGTCATCAAACTCATCGTCGGAACGTCGTCTACTGAGAGGGGACAAATACCGGCAAACAAGGAAGAACACAATCAATGCAATGCACAATATGATGCATGAATGTGACATGGCAATATGTTGTTTGTTGAGCTAATGCAACTAACAACACAATTAAATGAAGTTGGTTTGAACCCAAGGTTCAAATTTAAACTCCTCATGTGGTTATTTAAATGCTCTTCATTTGATTTGTCCTAAACAGTATGCATAAATTGTTCTAACATGCATGATAGTAGCATAAATGGATATATTGGATTTTTTTGATAATTTTCATATATAAAACTTTCCATTTGGAGTTACGATTGAATTACTATGATTTTTTGAAGTTTAAATCATTTCCTGGATTTTCTTGGATTATTTAGAATTAAACAAAATCCAGTAAATGATTTAACGCGTCAGCATAACGTCAGCATGACGTAAGCGAGTCAATGGGGCATGGTCCAGGTCAAACTGACCAGTGGGGTCCACTAGTCAGTGAGCCAGTGCTGGATAGTGTCGCTGACAGGTGGGGTCGGGTCAACAGCCATGTCAGCAAGTCAGCACTTGCATGTGGGGCCGGTCAACAGGTGACGTGGCTAGGTCAAACTGACCTGTGGGGCCAGTGGGGTTAGTAGCAGGGTTAATTAGGCCGTGGGTCCCAGTAGTCAGTGACAGAGGATGGTGGTTAGACCCGTCATTAGTGCTAATGATGGTGCCACGTCGGCTTCGTCGGAGTTCCGCCGGCGACGACCAAAAACGCGGCGGAAGTTCGCTAGAAACCCGCTACGGGGCTCGGTTTTGCGTGTGGTTTGCGTCTACGGGTAGCTGAAGGTGCGCCGCATCCAACCGCGTAGGCCGTTGGTCGCGGGGTGGCCGGTAACGCCGTCGGCGGGAAGCTTGGCAGTGGCCGGAGCCACGGGCTCGAGCGGGACGAGGCTAGGGTGCATGGAGAGAGGCTTGGGGCGGTGGCGTTGGGTTTCTTGGGAGGTCCTGAGCACGTTCCAGTGCTTGGACGCAAGCGGCGGCGGCTGTGGCCACGACGGCATCGAGGCCAGCAGCGAGGAGCTCACGGCTCCGGCGGTTGGCGCGGTTAGAGGTAGAAAAATACGGCGGGGCTAGGGGGAGATGAGTCAGGAGCTCACAGGGAGGCGGCGCAGTAGGTCAGTGGGCTCGGGGACGTCCTTGACGGCGCGAATCGACGGCGAGGGGCTCGGGTGCCCGAGGTTGAAGATGACCGCGATGGCGATGAAGCAGGGCCTCCTGGCGTCTCGTAGCTCGATTGGGAGGAGGGGGAGGTTTCGGTGGTGCTTCTGGGCTTGGCGGAAGGGTGAGGGGTGCATGATGGCCGCAGTGGTGCTCGACGGCGCGACGACGGCGTTCTCGGGTGGCTGCGGGGAGAGAACCAGAGAGGGAGAGAGAACCAAGGGAGGGGAGAGAGAGCAGCGAGTGAGGGAGAGGGGACAGAGGCTTCAGGGCGTCTCCGTGGCATCGCTAGAAGGGGCCGAGGAAGCAGGAGGTGGCCAGAGCAGCGTCGGCGCTCGCCACGCACCTGATTGTCCTGCTGGCAGAGGAGGAAGATGACAAGGGGGCGCTGGTGGGCTGGGCCACCAGATGGGCTGCCAACAGGCTACAGTAGCGGGCCGCAGGTGGGTGTAGGTAAGTCCTTCTCTCTCTATCTTTATTTTTTCTGTTTTCTATTTCTTTTCCTCTCTTTTTGAATTAGTAAAGATACTAACCCATTTTGTAAACTCCTGAAATAATTTGTGGACTCTCTCTGGATTATTCCAGTGACCCACATTTATTTTTCAGAATTATTTGAGCACTTAAATTATTTATGGTATTTAAATGCCCAAAGTCAAATACAATATGATTTAATTCAAAAATCCAAAAATGATCTAAGAATATATTCATCATTTTTTTGGCAGAGGTTTCCACCTTAACCAGAAATCATGAACTTTTCTTAGGGACATTTTGGGTTTATTGAAAAAGATTTTAATCCATCCTAGTTGAGTTGATTTAATGCTAGGGTTTGAACATCCCCATTTCAATTTTAAATAAAATTTAGACATGATGCAACAACAGATGCTAGCACTAGGCATGGTCAGAAATAGAGATGTGACAACTTGCCTCCGATTGAAGTCCTCAAACGGACATATTCTTCAGGTGAAGAAAAGGGCAAGGCACTTGCTGTGATCGATGAAGGCATTCGTCCATTGGATGGTCAGTTCCACAAAGCTGCATCTTACTCCACCAATGATGACTCTGCCACTCATGATACTGCTGCCAATGCTACCAAGGCAAGTCCTCGTGTGCTGACTGATCGTGAACTGCTGATAAGTCTTCACTAGAAGGTGGATCGAAACCACAAATGGGTTAAGCGTCAGTTTGGTTCTATTCTTCACAACACGACCTCCACACGTAATTGTTCTACTGTGAGTAATACAAAAGGTCAGTGGGAGCCTCTCCCACTGTCGTTAACCTTCAAAAAAACATGACCTCCACACATAATGAAGTGAAGAAAAACCACTACTACCTCCATGAAGTATTTGATCACACCTAGGCTATTTTGTCACATCTATATGGTGAAGAAGATCTAAAGCAAATGGGATTCAAGGAAGACTTTGACTGGTCTGCTCCTCCTCCGAAGAGATATAAGAAGGTCAAGGTTCCTCCCTTGGTGGCCAGCTCATATTCTTCATCGCGCAACAAAGACGAGCATGAAGACTTGGACGACACTGCAGCAGGCCCTACAACGACTCTAGACCCTGACAACGCTGGTGCTCCTCCTTCTTCATGATATTCTTCAGGGGCGTTAGTCCTCAGTTTCGACCCTTTTGGTCATTCGATGACAAAGGGTGAGAAATTTGAGTTAGTCTTCAATCGGGTCTATATATGGGTGTTTTTTGCTAAGTTACAACTCTCGTTCTTCTGATGACTTTGCTCGATTGAGTTGTAATCTTAAACTCTATGGTGGCTTGATACTTTTGCTATGTTCTTTTGCATGCTTATTCCTCATTTATGTTAAATGCACGCATGCTGAATTACATCAGTCACCATATTTCATCATGCATTTCAAATTCCTCATATTATATGTCAAATGCGTGTATGAATTACAAGATATAGGGGGAGATCTCCATGATTATACTCTTCAAGTGTGCATTGCTTCAAAAGCTAATTCCTCACTATGCACATCTTCAGGGGGAGTTCTTCTATATCTTGCAATCAAATTCCTCAATATCAGTATTTACACTTCATATGTTTATCCCCGTTGAAAACTTAGCCTATATTGTCATCAATCACCAAAAAGGGGGAGATTGTAAGTGCATCTAGTGCCCCCTAGTGATTTTGGTGTATTGAAGACTTATAGGTTAAGGGACTGATGCGTTTGTGAGTGTACACAGGCCTATAAGTCTATGAGGAGTTGATATTTACAGAGAAAGTCGACCCCTAAAAATGAAGTTCTTCATCTGAAGACTTCGGATATCTAAAGACTTTCTGAAGATTTTGAAAGTGAAGCAATTGGTGTGACCTTGAAGACTTGGTATTTCATCCGAGGAATATGAAGCGTGAAGACTTGTTTTCGTAGTTTCATTTTCTATTTCTTGAGTCATAGGAAACACCGTACTGTTAAAGGGGGTCGAGGAAATACTAAGGAAAAATTTCCATGTGATGCTCAACTCAAAATCCTACACCTACCAATCCCTTCGAGTGAAGCCATTGGAAATCTCATACAGTTCAGTCATATTCTTCAGTGATAGAGACGAAGTTCTTCTGGTCTCTGAGGAATTTGTTCTGACTGAGGAGTTAGGAATTCACCAGTGTGAATTGCCTACAAAGTGAGGAACATGATAGCCCTGAGGTATTTGAGAGTCAAAATTCCGACAGTTGTTGTGCTACGCGCCAGCTGTCCCAAAATATGTACCCACCTAACGGTCATATCAGACAAGGGCATTTATGTCTTATCATGTCGGGCTGCTCCCTAGGCTATAAATAGCCGCCCCCTTCAACCACTAGCTGGTTGGCTGCTCCGAGAGAAACTGACACTTGTCAATTGAGAGCATCCCATCCTCCGAGGACTTTGAGCGAAAATCATCAAGTGAGGAAATCCCAAACCCAAACCTACAAAACCCCAAGTGATTGAGAATCATTGAAGAGATTGATCCTGCGTGGATCCGACGCTTGTTACCTTTGAAGACTGTGCTTCTTCCAGACGGTTAGGCGTCAAGGTCTAGAGCATCCAAGAGGAATTGTGGATCGCCGAGTGACCAAGTTTGTGAAGGTTCGGAAGTCACCTGAAGACTTACCACGAGTGATTGGGCGAGGTCTGTGTGACCTTAGCTCAAGGAGAATATGGTGAGGACTGTGTGTCCGGGACTGGGTGTCCTCGAGTTTAAATACTCAGCCGCTCCAACCAGATGTACAACTGAGACATCAGTTGGAACTGGTCTACCAAATCATTGTCTTCACCGAGCTAACTGCTTCTATTTCCTCAACTCTTTCATTTCCTCATGTATGTTGTTGTGTGCCTGTTCATATCTGTTTGAAGACTTTTGACTGAAGACTTTCTCAATTTCCTCAGTTCAATTTCTTCAGTCTGTCTGTCTTCATCTTGTGTTATCCTGTGTTTACGTTTTCTGTACTCTGTGCTTGTCTTCATTTCATCATGATGGCTGTGCTTGTGTTCTGTTATGTTCCTTTCTAAGTACTTATTCCGCTGCAATTAGTTCTTCATTTAGGAATTTCCTCACCACCAAATTCCCCAGTGAAGAATTCATAAAAATCGCCTATTCACCCCCTCTAGTCAATATAACGCACTTTCAAAGAAACTTCGGGAGGCCGGATACTTGGCCAAGAAGATCGCACACCGTCTCCCGGCGGCGGGACAGATTGTCCCTACTCCGGAACCCCATGAGAGGGTTGTATTCCTCCCTCACTTCGTCCGCGGGCTGGGGTTTCCCCTCCACCCATTTGTTCGCGGCCTTATTTATTATTACAGGATTGATTTCCATGACCTATCCCCCAATTCCTTCCTCAACATCTTGACATTCATCGTCGTGTGCGAGGCTTTCCTCCGCATCCCTCCACACTTCGGACTATGGCTAAAGATTTTCAACGTGAAGCCAAAGGTGGTAGGCGGCGAACATGCCGAGTAAGGAGGCGCCATGGTGAGCAAGATGCTCAACGTCACACGGCCATCAGGTACATTCAATGAATCCGTCAAAGGTTGGCAACAACAATGGTTCTATGTCACCGAGCCACGCAACACCGAATGGGCCACAGCCCCTGAATTCCGATCTGGAGCCCCACTGCGGCTCAAGTCCTGGCCTGAAAAGGGCCTAGACTGGTCTTCGTCAGACGAGCTGACGATGCTCCAAGCGCGTATCAAGAGCATGGAAGACAAGAATATCAAACTTGTCGATGTGGTCCAGGTGATGCTAGTTCGCGGGTCCTTCCATTCCAACACCGGACTTGCAATCTATGGGGGTTTGATTCGGCTAAGCACCCAACTTTGCTGAAGTTCTTTGGCACGACGCACGAAGACATCTGGAGGGCGCTATTCAAGCCCGACAAGTCATGGACGGACACTGCCGAGGATCACGGGCACAAATTGTCCCGTCCCGCAAGTCCGGTAAGTCTTTATATGTTTCTGAGGTCTATCCTTTATTACATACTTCGGGGAAAACACCTAATATTTCCCTAACGATTCTCCCAGGGCTGGACGAAGAAGGCAAAGCGGATCACTGTCCGGCTCTGCTGCCTGAAGAACAAGCCGGCCCACTTCTGATGAAGATGCTGGTCCCGGCGCCTTACAAGGCATCGAAGAAGAAGGCCAAGTGTGACGCCCCCGATTCAATCGTACACTAATCATGCACGCAAATGTGTACGATCAAGATCAGGGACTCACGGGAAGATATCACAACACAACTCTAAAACATAAATAAGTCATACAAGCATCATAATACAAGCCAGGGGCCTCGAGGGCTCGAATACAAGTGCTCGATCATAGACGAGTCAGCGGAAGCAACAATATCTGAGTACAGACATAAGTTAAACAAGTTGCCATAAGATGGCTAGCACAAACTGGGATACAGATCGAAAGAGGCGCAGGCCTCCTGCCGGGGATCCTCCTAACTACTCTTGGTCGTCGTCAGCGGGCTGCACGTAGTAATAGGCACCTCCAGTGTAGTAGGAATCATCATCGACGGTGGCGTCTGGCTCCAGGGCTCCAACATCTGGTTGCGACAACCAGGTAGAAGGGAAAGGGGAAAAGAGGGAGAAAAGCAACCGTGAGTACTCATCCAAAGTACTCGCAAGCAAGGAGCTACACTACATATGCATGGGTATATGTGTAAAGGGCCATATCGGTGGACTGAACTGCAGAATGCCAGAATAAGAGGGGGATAGCTAATCCTGTCGAAGACTACGCTTCTAGCAGCCTCCGTCTTGCAGCATGTAGAAGAGAGTAGATTGAAGTCCTCCAAGTAGCATCTCCAAGTAGCATCTCCAATAGCATCGCATAGCATAATCCTACCCGGCGATCCCCTCCTCATATCCCTGAGGGAGAGCGACCACCGGTTGTATCTCGCACTTGGAAGGGTGTGTTTTATTAAGTATCCGGTTCTAGTTGTCATAAGGTCAAGGTACAACTCCAAGTCGTCCTGTTACCGAAGATCACGACTATTCGAATAGATTAACTTCCCTGCAGGGGTGCACCAACTTACCCAACACGCTTGATCCCATTTGGCCGGACACACTTTCCTGGGTCATGCCCGGCCGCGAAAGATCAACACGTCGCAGCCCCACCTAGGCACAACAGAGAGGTCAGCACGCCGGTCTAAACCTAAGCGCACAGGGGTCTGGGCCCATCGCCCTTAGCACACCTGCACGTTGCGTACGCGGCCGGTGAGCAGACCTAGCAACCTCCATTACAAAGGAAGTTGCGTTAACGCAGTCCAACCCGGCGCGCGCCACTCAGTCGCTGACGTCAAGAAGGCTTCGGCTGATACCACGACGCCGGGATACCCATAACTACTCCCGCGTAGATGGTTAGTGCGTATAGGCTCGTAGCCAACTCAGATCAAATACCCAGATCTCGTTAAGCGTGTTAAATATCCGCGAACGCCGACCAGGGCCAGGCCCACCTGTCTCCTAGGTGGTCTCAACCTGCCCTGCCGCTCCGCCACAAAGTAACAGTCGGGGGCCGTCGGGAACCCAGGCCCACCTCTACCGGGATGGAGCCACCTGCCCCTTCAGCCCCCATCTCCGAACAGTATCACAGGTAATGTAACTGTGTAAAGTATATCGTATATGCCCGTGATCACCTCCCGAAGTGATCACGGCCCAGTAGTATAGCATGGCAGACGGACAAGAGTGTAGGGCCACTGATGGAACACTAGCATCCTATACTAAGCAATAGGATAGCAGGTAATGGTAACAACAGTAGTAGCAAGGACAGGCTATGCATCAGGATAGGAATAACGGAAAGCAGTAACATGCTACACTACTCTAATGCAAGCAGTATAGAGTAGAATGGGCGATATCTGGTGATCAAGGGGGGGCTTGCCTGGTTGCTCTGTCAAGGAGGGGTCGTCCACACCGTAGTCGAACTGGGGGTCGTCGGCAGCCTCGGGGTCTACTGGAAAGAAGTAACGGAGGGAAAACACAATAAATAACATAGCAATCAAAGCATCACAAAGCGTAACATGGCAATACGCGGTACTAAGGGTGCCCTAACGCGGTAAGAGGTGATACCGGCAAAGGGGGGAAACATCCGGGAAAGTATCCCCAGTGTTTTGCGTTTTCGGGCAGAGGAGCCGGAGGGGGAAAGTTGCGAGTTCGATAGGTTAGAGAGGTGTGGCGGACGAACGGGTTGCGTATCAGAAATCGTCTCGTCGTTCTGAGCAACTTTCATGTAGAAAGTATTTTCATCCGAGTTACGGATTACTTTATATTAATTTTCAAAGTTTTATTCATTTTCTAAAATTAATTTAATTCGAAATAAATGTGAATTGCTAGGTGCACCCAGCTCTGGGTACACATAAGTGTACCAAAGGGGCTGACATGTGGGTCCAAGGGGTCCCAGTTGACCAGTCAAACTTTGACTGGTCAATAGGGGGTGGGTCCCCCTTGTCATATACTATCTTACTAACCTAACAGATTAAATAGACTAATTAGGTTATCAGTTTAACTAACACAGGTTAATTAAGTTAATTAACTCTTTAATTAAGTAATTAATTAATACTTTTATTATTATTATAATTTAATCTTTTTTTAAATGTTTCAGGGGCGTGGGGCCCATCTGTCATAGGCCCCAGGGGCCTTCGCAGGTTTGGTCCAGCGGGTGCGGGCGCACCCGAGCGAGCACTCGCCCGCAGGGCGGGACGAGGCCGTCGGGGCATGGGGCCATGGGGCGCCGGCCGGAGCAGGATGCGGTGGTGGTTCGTGGCCACGGCGAGGCCACGGAGGAGCGCAAGGCGCCGGCCGGTGACAGGGGGCATGGCCAGGGCCGCAGGTACGCGGTCAGAGAGCAGCTCGGGATGGCCGGAGCGGCAGCGGGAGGCGGCTAAGCAGCACCGGACGTGGCCGGAGGTGGGAACCGGACCGGGCGACGGCGACGAGCAGGCTGGTGCGGGGCCGCGGTTGACGGCGTTGGCCGGCGAGCAGGGGCAGGGGGAGGTGAAGGCGCGCGGGGGCTACAGTAGGAGGGCGCAACTTCGGGTAGGGCGAGCGTGAGCTCGGTCGCGGGGGTTCGGCGGAGCGCGTGCGTTCGGTGACGAGGGAAAGAGAAGAGGCTGGGGGCCTCACCGAGCAACGTAGGGCACGGGGCAGTGGGGGTCAAGGAGGAGGACGGGGACGGCGTTCCGGCGACGATGGAGTAGCTCCGACGAATGGCGCTCGGCGACGACGGTTCGTGGCGGCGTCGAGGTCGGTGGAGCGCGTCGGGGAGGAGGCGGGGCGGTTCCGCGCGGCGTCGAGGCGGCCGGGATGGTCGACGGGGTCGGGTCGCCGTGGGGAGGTTCATTCCCCCGATCCCGATCTGGATCGGGGAAGGGGAGAGAGATGTGGGGATCGTGGGGAGTGGGATTGGATTAGGGTTTGACCAGGGGGGGTCGGGGTGGCCTAGTAGGGCGCCGGGGTGGGCCGGCCTGGCTGGGACATGGCCCAGTTGGGCCGGGGGCTGCTGGTTCTTTCCTTTTGTTATTTTTGTTTGCTTTCTTTTTATCTTTTCATAATTTTCTTTTCTGTTTCTTTTAATAATTAATTTATTTTAGTTTTTGTAAAATTTAATTTCAACACCTAAATTAGTATTTAGGAATACAACACTGCCACATTAATTTGGACAGCTAAATAAAATAGTTTAATATTTTATTAATTTGAAAAAGGTATTAAATTAAATGTTTTGTTGCTGCTTTAATTACCTTAGTGCATCTAAACACTTTACAAAAATGTGGTTTCTGTATCAATATTTTTTTATGATTTATTTTCTACAACTTGAACATTTTAGTTTTAAAGTTTGAAAACTTTTGTTGTTTGCCTATATTTTAAATTTGAATTTGAATCGTTTTGAACTAACGCGAGTTTATCAACAGTAACCGAGGTGACGTGGCATCATTAACAAAGGTTTACTGTAGCTTAATTATCCGGGCGTCACACCAAGAAGACCAGGGGTGGGCTCCGCCGCAAAGGTACTTCGGACGCGGTGTCCGAAGACACCGAGGCCCACTCCTCCGCCGAAGAAGACGAGGGAGAGGAGGAGGAAGAAGAGGAAAGCCAGTCCCCCCTGCGAGGGGGAGAAAGAAGAGGACGGCCTCCACACGTTTGGAGGCCGAAACATCTAAGAAGGGGAAAGTTTCCCTTCCATACAAATCCATCCCAGCCATCGACAACAGCCCGGAGTGGGAACCCAGGGTCAAGCCCCTGGCCAAATCGTGAGTACAAAGAAACCCGGACACATTCATACATCCAGTCTTAGTTTCGTGTAGCATTAACACATTGAGTCACACATTCTGCAGTCTGGCCGGGTCCAACACCGAGCGATCTTCATTAGAAGATTCACTGGACCCGGATGCAATGGACAGCGAGACCCTCCCGACGGCCTCCTCCACCAAAGGCGTGGATGACACCGAGGTGTCGTCCCAAAGGGGCCCAGGCCAGGGCGGAGCTCAGGAGACCGTCGAGGCGGCACCAGAGGGTCAAACCTCGGTAGCCGGACATATGGGGGAGTAGACCCCCATGGATGCTGACGGCGGGGGCTGTCCTGAATTCGGCCCCTAGCCAGAGTCAATTCCGGAAACCAATACGGCTCCAGAATCAGGCCAGCAACCTCCTTCAACAGAAGGTGGTGCGCCTATCCCGCCGGTGACCTCGGTCCACCTCGAGGTGCCGGATAGTTTATTGGTGGCACTGCAAAGCGCTTCCATCGTTGAAGAGCACCGTACCCTTAAGGTGATTGAGAAGATACAGTCCGCCAAAAGCGGGTTGACCGAAGCCTGTACCAGCCTTGTAACAGGCTTTGAGGTAAGTAATGAAGTTGAAAGAATGTCACAATATAGATAGTAGCCCCCGATACACTGTTCAGTGTTCGAAAAGAAAACCAGACAGAGGATCAAATATATTTCGCAGGAGACTAACTAGGAAACACTTCTGTGAATGAGCAAGCGTCGTTATTGTCTGCTACCTCTCATACTGCGGAGGTCTCCGTACTGAACCAGAGTCTGGAGTGGGCCGAAAAGGAGCTCGGCCAAGTAAAAAAGCAATTGGTAGATAACCATGGTATGGGATAACTTTATTTGTATTCAAATACAAATGAATAATTTATTTTGACTACAAAATGTCATGATATGTATTAGGAGCAGCGACCAAAGTCGAGGCTCTTAAGAAGGCGGTGGACGAGGCTAAAAAGAAAGCAGCCAAGGAGCAGGCTGCTCGTGAAAACCATGAGGCTCGGGTTATTGAACTTCAACAAGAGATCCAAGAAGCCATAAGGAAGTGAGAGACCTTGGAGTAGAGTATAGTGGATAAAGAGTCCGAACTCACCAAGGCTCGTCAATCCGTGCACGATGCCCGGGCTAAAGCCCAAGGCGCCTTCCAGAAAATCCAGGAGTCCAGGAAGATCGCAGAGGGTAAGGCCTTTATTATGCAAAGCAAATATGTGAAGGAAAGATTTCGTTTACTGACCCGGATTCGGAGTGCTCCAGGGGTGTTTGCAGATCTGTCGCACAGCATGTCTGACGCCGCATAATTCTACCGATCCGAAGAGGGGAGCTCTATGGAGAAGCTATTCTGGTCGCAATATCTTGCGCCAGAATATCCAGTACCCTTGACCGATGAGCTGAAGCAGCTGGTCAAGCTGCATAGGGCGGCCGAACTAGCCCTGAAGGATTTGATTATCTGGCTGTGGCCTGCCGAAGCGATTCCCAGCAGCTTCTTTGGACTCATGAAGCGCCTGGTTAGTGCCTGCCCTCGGCTTGATGCCATCAAGCGGTCGGTCTGCATCGAACGTGCTCGAATGACCTTTGCCCGCGTCAAGGTACACTAGGCGAAGATGGATGCCGTAAAGCTGATGATTGAAGGACCGCCCGCAGGGAAAGAGCACCGCAAGCCCGAGTTGTATTATGCCAGTGTCCTGGAGGGATCCCACCTTGTGGCGGAGCAATGTGCCAAGGATATTATATTCCCATGAGTATGTGCATGTTATCCTGTGCTGTAATATGAAACAAGGTCGTTATGTAAAATAATGCTTGTTATTTGAATTTTTACCTCTTGTGCGGCCGTTTTTAGATTAATTCTTAGAGTTGTCCAGTCGTCGGCTTCTGCCCCCACGTAGGAAGTACGGGGGTGTTCTGGATAAATCTAAACACTCTTTACTCCAGATTTTTGGTCCTTAAAGGAGGTGTTTAGCGCAACGAACCAGGCAATCGGACTATAAGGCTTTATCACCATCACTTAGCCATAGGAGTTTGACAAAAGAAAGGTAGGCGCAGCCCCTAGTGTTCGGAAGACCGAACTTGGGGTATTGTAAAACACCTGATCCGATAAAAACCGATCCGTCGCACGATGCATTAGTTATCGCATAGTGCGGAAGAAATCGCTAAAGATTTTGTGACCTCTCGAATAGCTGACTAGCTCTCGCCGCATCATGACAGTTAGTTTTCGGCTTTCTCTACTGAGGTGCTTGTCCAGAATAATCGGGACACAATTGCAGTAGTTCTCCCTTTACTACCCTAGCCGATATAGCGGAACGTAGGGTACGAAGCACAGGAGCCTAGCAACCCAACTATTGACCCAAGACATGATTCGGAGCCGATGCATATAATGCTATAAGTTCGGGGTGCCGAACAATCGTGACGGTGTTCGGACTTTCCTGCCGTGTTATGGGGTACAATGAAGCCCCTGGCGAATTAAGGCGTACCAGAATGTATGAGTGCAATAAATACAAAGACAAGGAAAAATTAAGTACTAAATGGACGCTGCCAATTATTTCCATTGTAATTTGATTAATACGTCAAGGCATATGTGTACAAGTAGTGTGATAAGCAAATAAGGCTATTTGACATGCCATGACCAAGAGCGGGCTGCGTGCAGGTATGTAAAATAGGAATAACGATCGTTAGCAGAGACCACCTGGGAATTCCCTTGTACGTCAAAGCCCCTTGCCTTTCTTGGTGTATCATTCTGCGATGGGTCCGATGATCAGGTTATCAGAAAAGCCTCAAGACAGTACAAAAAAATACACTTCCGTGATGATACATGTTTGTCACAGTAGGTCGCATTTTTTGTCATGCATGTACATCCATGATGATTTTATGACAGAATCAAGATAGTCATACCTGTGCTGTCGTAGAAGTGTTCCATGACATTACCAAAATTATAATCAGGAAGTTTCCACTTCCATGAAGATAAATCGCGCGTCACAGAAGTGCTTTCGTCAAGGGTGACCGACATGTGGCATCCACCGTAGCGGAACGCCGTTAAGCTATCGCGTCCGGTTTTGGATCCGATAACCCATTAACAGCCCCGACCAATGGGGATATGTCAACACGTGTCGGCTCATCGTTGTGATAGATGTCATCCACTCATTGGACAGAAGGCGCCTATGATATGTCAACACGTGGCACGGCCCAACAGAGGCCCATTCCTATGAAAAGGTCGGCCCGTTTGACTTGGTCAAAAGGTGGCGGGCCGGCCAACTGAAGGCCTGTTAATGGCCTGTTCGCATATAGCCCATTTACAGCCCGCTAACCCAGGGTCTGTTACGACCTATCCGAATTAGGCCCAGTAGCGTCATATGGGCCTTCCAATATGATTCTAGTCCGTTTTAACTTCCGGCCCATGTATGGCCCATGACGTCTTTCGGCCCATATGAGGCCCTTTGTAACTCTTGGCCCATTACCGGCCCTTGGTGAAATTGGCCCGTAATAAACAGTGTATCACTTTGTACCCATTAACGGCCCATTATTCCATTGGGCCGTTTCCAGCCCATGTTATCTTTCGGCCTTCTCAGGGCCCATTTATTCTTGGGCTAATTTCCAGCATTCGGTTACTTACGGCCCGTTACTGTCATTTTCTGCTTGTGGGCCAAATTCAGCCCGTTGTTACAGTCGGCCCGTTTGTGGCCCGTTAATATGTTAGGCCGTTTTCATAGCGTCATCAAATACAACCTATTCACGACGGTCCGTTATGGTCGGCCCATGAACGGACGATTCCAACTCTAGCCCGTTTACGGCCATAATGCGGTCTGTTATTGGCCCATGTTTGGCCAATCGATCATATGGCCCAAATAAGGCCCATTGATGATACGACCCGTAGAAGGCCCATTGTTTCTAGGGTCCGTAGAAGGCCCATTGTTTCTATGACCCGTAGAAGGGCCATTGTTTCTACGGCCAGTAGGAGGCCCAGTGTCACTACAGTAAATATGTAGCCCATGGTTATTGTGGCCTTGTTTTAAAAAATAGGTTATTGCGGCCACTAGCAAACCGCGGAAAAAGAGCTGCACTGACTACAAGCAAACAAATAAACAAGACAACAAGGAAATAAATAAGCAAGCAACTAACGCTAGGCTATCACGGCTATTACACATATTACATCCACTGGGCATCAAAGTTCGCCACCAGTGCAAATATAGGGAAGAAAGCAGCATATCATATACACTGGTTGTCAAAGTTGGCGACCAACGCAAATAAACGCTGTAGCAAAACAAATCCAGAACTGAAACCACTTCAGAAGATCTCAAGAAACAATATCATGGGTACCCATAATGTTGGCAAGATGCTTAGCAAGCTTATTAACTTTCTCTTGTTGGTGCTTAAATCCTCCAGTGCTTGCTGTTGCACTAGGAAGTATGCATCTTAATTCTGCAAGGACTTCCTCAGTCCTTCAGCTTCCCATCGCAACACATCTGATCGATGTCTTTCAACTTGAAGTTGAGACTCAAGAATATGAACTGATTCACGCAGCGAGTTCAAAGAGCTTGTGCCAGCCGTAGTGGCTAGTAACTCGAACACTACATCAAGACATGACTTTTGGGTTCTCTCACTATCGTCAAGATAGTTTTTATCAGCTTTCTTGGAGACCAACAGGGATGTCTCACTATCTTGAACCTTATCTGCATTACTTCCTTTACCATTGCATAACGCGGTACTGTTCTCCAATATTTTGTCTGCATTCTAAAAGAGAAACAAGTAGACACATCACAGGTTTACCATGTTTTATATGAAACTCATTTTGGTAAATGAGAGTGGACAGGATAACAGCATGAAACAAACATATATCTATGTACCATGGTCACTTTATGGTCTATATCATTCTAGTTTTTGTTGCCAAATCAAGATAGAGACACAATTCAAATAATATTTGTTCAAGACAAAGCAGAATAGACAGAATACAAGTGTGGGAAACTATAGAGCAATAACAACACTTGTAATGTGCATGACATGAGAACATAACTGTTTATTCAATTGAAACTAAAATCAACATAGAGCAGGTTACAACAGCAAACCAGGTAAAGAAACAGGTTTAAAACATACCTGTTGCACCATTGGAGTTTCAATTCCATCCTTCAAATTTGAAAATAGTTGGTATGAGTAAATACAGTAATGCAAGAGCAAAGGAGTATGAACCATAGCTACAGAACATGACCTGAGAACAAATCTTCTTCTCCTTTAAGCGTTGAGTTGGGATTCAGAGTGGTGGTCCTCATGCTTTGGGCACTGCAGTTCCCTTACTAACTGCTCGTGTTTCGGTGCTCTGTGGTGGAGATGGTGCTGTGTCAACTGGATTTGGGTTACTATCTGCCGGGGTTGGGGTTAGAAGGGGTGTAGCTGGTTCTCTGTCCAACTGGGTAGGAGTACAATTTGCGAGAGTCTGGGTTATATGTGGTGGATTTGGTCCTTGGGCAAGTACAATCGTGGTTCGATCTGCATCAACTGCTAGCACTATCTTTTCTGAAGACCATGTTGTTACTCCCTTAGATACTGCCATCACCCTCTCCAATTCAAATGGCTGATAAACAAGAAAAGTAATTGAAAGTATAGACATTGTATGATAGACAGGTGCAATGGATAGTGGGGAATAAAAGAGGGCATGAAATAATTCACATTTATGTTGTCTAACCAAACATGATAGCATGACACAATTTCACATATATGATGGCTAACTAAACAGGATAGAAAGACACAATTTCACATTATGATGGCTAACTAAAAAAGATGGAAAGACATAGTTCAAAATATGATGACTATGTAAACATGATGACATGATATAACTATATAATGTGTTTATTAAATAGGTTGGCATGCCATAATTCACATACATTCATGGATAGGATGCCATAATTCAAAATATGATGACTGTAAACACTAAACAGGATGAGATGATATAACTATATGATGTCTTTATTAAATGGGTTGCCATGCCATAATTCAGATAGATGATGTGTATGTACTATGTAAACATGATGGCATGATATAATTCAAATATATGATTTATATAGTAAGCAAGTAAGCAGATGGAAATCCATATATGATGTAAAAACTAAGCAATGCAAGACAACATGCATGACATGGGTAATATAACCCTGCCAAGTTTGAACATAGACCTTAGGGGGAAATAGGACTGGTCATCAGTCTCTGAATCCTCCTCTGAGGAGCTCTCTGTAACCAGCAAGATGTCTGCTTCAGCAGGTAGCATTGTCTGGTCTGAATACCTTGTTTTCACTCCAGATACTTCCATCACCGCTTCAAATGGCTGATACATAGGAAGAGTAGTTGAATATACAAACGTTGTCGACAAATGGAACACATAATACAAAAAAATGATAGCATGATATAATTCGCATACATGATGATTGGCTAACCAGCATGGCATTGCATAATTCACATATATAATGCCTTTGCAACAAGATAGCATTGCATAACTCACATATATAATGTCTTGCAACAAGATGGCAATGCATAATTCACATATATATGGTAATTAGACATTGAACAGGTGGCATTCACACAAAGCATGTCTAAACTAATCAAATTACATAGCAATGCGAGACACCATACGCACGATATGAGCAACATAACCCTGCCAAGTTAGAGCATACACCTTGGGGGGGATAGGACTGGTCATTTGTCTCTGAATCCTCCTCTGATGAGCTATCCATAACCAGCGAGATATGCGCTTCGTCAGATAGCGTAGTCTGCTCTGAAGACCTTGTTTTCACTCCAGAATTTGCCATCACCGTGTCAAATGGCTGATGCACACGAAGAGCAGTTGAATGTACTAACATTGTTGACAAATTTAATATGTAACAAAAAAAGGATGGCTTGATATAATTTACATATAAGATGACTGACTAAGTAGGATGGCATTGCAACATTCACATATATGATGCATGGCTAAACAAGATGGCGTTGCATAATTCACATAAATGATGAATAAACTAAACAGATGGCATTCGCACAAAGGATGTCTAAACTAAGTAGATGACATATTTGATGTATAAAGTAAGCAATGCAAGGCACCATATGCATGATATAACCAACATCAGCATGCCAAGTTAGAGCGAAGACCTCAGGGAGTAAATAAGAGTTGTCTTCTCCTTCTGAATCCCCCTCAGAACAGATATCTTCCTCTCGATTACAATCCAAAATGCCTGGAGGGGGGCTGCCTTTGCGCCTACCATGGAGCAACGTCTGCATGAAATTTTATTGCCACGCAAGGCTCGTCTCTTTTGCTCTACATGTTCAGTTCCAATGTTTACAATAACTGTCATGCATAGGAATAAAAAAGTTAGATTATGTAAGGAGTGCATGCAGAAATCCAGAGTGATGGTAGCAACCTATGGATAGACCCAAAACCAATAATAGCAGGCAGATAATGGCTTTAGTTAAAAATATAGATAATGGCTTCTTTACTGTTTGTTTCCCACCCAACATGAAACTCATAGCAGACACCGGAGATTAACCAGATAGTAGATAGATACTATTGATTGCGGCCCCGATATGTACCCCACAACCATTTAAAAACTCAAGTTTGACCATTAGTTTGGAGTTGACTCAGAGTCTAATAGGTGAACAGGACGATAAAGTAGCATGTAATATTAAGTGATGCATAACGTAAGCAGAGATGAAAGACTGCGACCTCTCTTGCGGACCCGTGTAGTCCTCGAGGTCATCTGCTCGGTTGATGATGGTAATGCAGTTCTCATGGCTGCCGGCGGTGGGGAACAAGATCTGAGGCGGTAAAAGATAGTCTGGAGGCCGGATCTCTGTTGTGCTGGACCCTTCTATCGTTGGAGCAGCTGAGCTGGGGTGGACGACGGTGCAGCAGGAGCGGGACAAACCACGCAATGTTTTCTTTGACAACTATCTATAAGAGAAGTAATTCTCTAAGGGCTCGTTTGAATTGGAGGATGCATGGATAGGAAATAGACAAGAATAGGATAGGAACGCACGTGCAAAACAGAGAATTAAAAAACACATGATTTCTGCCAATCTGGGTGTTTGATTCACAACAATTGGAAGATCATAGGATGCAAAGAAGGATGGTGAGATTAAGTCAAACCACAAGAAAATGTACGGTTATAATGCTATTATGCTACTATCTCTTAGTCGTGGGCTTCATAAATAGGAATTTGAAAAGGATGGCAAGTGAAAATTAAAATTCCTACGTTTTTTTGTTTCAAGGAGACACTAAAGGAACAAATCCTACAGTTTTCCTTTGCTCCATTCCTTTGAATGAAATTCATGAATAGTAGTACCATAGGAAACTTTCCAATTCCTATGTTTTTCATTCACTTTTCCTTTCAAGCACTGGCGATTCTAGTAGGCAGGCTTGAGCAAGGAAAAGCCTACACTAAAAAATGTTTTTTTGCTACTTCTATTACTTTGGACCCAGCCCACTGCCCTACTAGCTCAACTCCCAGGGCCATCGACAAATGCACAGCTCAAACGCGCAGAGATAAATAATGACGGCGTTCAAGAGAGTCCATCACGGATAGCTAAGTTGCCTAGTACCTCACTGCTTGTCATATAGTAGGATAAAATAATCGTATTTCCCGTTACTACGTGTGCTCAGTGGACAATATATATAACATGTAGAGTAAAAAAGAGATGCAACAAGTGTACAACCTCTTTGGCGAAGCCATGTCGATCTCAGCGTGATTGGGTTGGCCAGTGAGGATGCTCCGACTGACTTGGCTGTCGGAGGAGGGGAAGAAGATCTTAGGCGTCTGGAGATGGAGCCCGAGGTACTGCTCCACTGTGATGGAGGGTTTCGTCGTTGGAGCAGCTCCGGTGAGTTGTACGACGCCGAGGCTGAAGCAGGACAAGAGAGACAATGTTAACCTGAGTGGAATTCTAATAGCATCTCTAATACATGACGTAAAATACATAACCACCAAGTGCTAGATGTAAAATACATCAGCCGCTCATCTCTGAACTTAACTGTCGAAACTGAATTTAACTGTCGAAACTGAACTTAACTGTCGAAACTGAATTTTGCTGTCGAAACTGAACGCACTAGCAAGGTGAGGCTACACGTCAGTCGTCTGACGTTTTCATCTCTGGTTAGTCGATTTTGCAGCCGTTGGATACGAAATCAAGGGCCTGCAGTTCATCTCCAACCTCCACCCCCCTGAGCCGCCAGCCACCACCGGCCAAACAGCACCCCCCCCCCGCCGCCTGCGGCCGGTGGTGCGCCGCCCCGCCCGCCCCGAAAACACTCCCCACCGCTGGTCCGCCGCCGCCCCGGCCATCCCTCTAGGCCCCCCGTGCTGAGCTTTTTCTCTGGCGATCCCCACGCCACCGCCCCACCACCGCCCACTACAAGAAATCTGTTAATACATGACGGATCTAGTCCGTCATGGATCAGTGAAAAACTGTCATGGGCCCCCGTGCATGACGGATCTGAAATCCGTCATGTATATCGCATCATAATTTCACATCATCCTTTCCTTGACGGTTCTTGACCGTCATGGATCTGCAGCAGGTCCGCCCAAGCCCAAACCTCCACGATTGGGAACAATCCATCATGGACTGACGCCACATAGGATTTTCAATTGACGAATTCAAATGACATGTCTGCCTACGTGGATACTATTTTCCGTCACAAAAATCGTCATCGATTTGGGCACCGTTTAAATCTGGATGAGCCCATTAGCGCTCCATTTCTACCTCTTTAACCCATTTATTTCTGCCTAATTTTGACCAAGAACTTTTTTGCATAATGCGTCTCACAAATCCAAATACCAATTTCAGCCAAAGAGGAAGTATTTGCAAAGTGTAAGAACATTACACAGTTGATCCAGTTTGCAGCCAACCGTATGTAAATACAACATAGCAATTTACAAAATCCTTCTATGAAGTGATAACTTACAAGCATAGATAGACAATATATCACACATCAAGGTTAGGAACCAGTACAACCCATTTTACTCAACATAACTCAACATAACATATAAGCTATTGAGGCTATTATTCATGTTCTTCCTGTCGGTCCTCCTGTGGTAACTGTCACGTCAAGGCTGTAGCACCAAGTAGCTCTCTACCTAATCTTCCCTGGCATATTTACAAGAACCTTATTAGATATTTGTAGATATGAATAGATCACAGAAATAAGAGAATAAAACAAAAATAAAAATGAATTATATGTTGTCCAAAATTCTTAAATCTTATAGTGCATACAAATGAGAATAACATTGCATCTACTATAAAACAAGAGTAAACATGAAGTTGCTTAAAATTAATCCAAAGAAAAGCCTGTCAAATGAAAGTTAAATGACAAAGAAACAAAACATACATCACAAAACTCAAGAACTATTGTAGTAGCAGTTGAGGCCATATAAACACGCCAACAAATGGCATCACTAACAAGCAATAGCCTCGCTGTGATGTGTAAACTTGTTGACACGTGAACATTTGAAGTTTACGCCAACCGGGTCAACAAGCAGCGGCATAAAACTCAACGTTTATGCTGCAATACATCTCAAAGGGCTGACTAGTAAACAATACTTGCTGCCCACTTGACAAACATAGTACTATTATTTGTAACAGGAAACAATAATGAAATGAAATGAACCAGTATATATGTATACAGGGTGACAACAGTAGGAACAAGGCTTGTGCATGTGTGAGAGATGATTCATCATCACTGCATGTATATTAATAGTGCAAGCATGTATATGCATCAGCAACAAAACAAGATATGCTAAAACGTGTATTGTTTTAATGTCATACTACATGTATAATAAACAAATTTATAGTGCAGCCACCTAGTGCTATACATATTCAGTTTCCTAGCAGCAAGGATGCCAGGAGGCACATGGTATACATATTAAAAAGTTGATATACCTTCTTAAGACTGTTAGATATTAGATTTCAAAGCAGCAAGAACAACCAAGTATTTTTCCATAGCCTGCACAAGATAAGGTGATGTGAATGCACCTGCAAGCACAAAATTCAGACTGTGAGCTACCATAAACCATATTAAAACATATATGCTATTTTTTTTGAGAAGTCTGTTAGATGTTAGGTTCACACTATTGTTTACCAAAATTGAGATAGATAATAGTAGTATCAATCTTTTCTTAATAATCTCTATTTCCTTTACTTACTTGGATTCTAGTTTCTTTGTGCGTCTATAAAAAAACAAATCTCTTTGGCCAATAATAAACCTAAGTTATTTTTCAAAATGTAGTGATTTTTATAGTTGCCTTTTCAAGCATGGTCCATATTTCCCATAACTAGAATATCCTTAAGCTATTAATTTCCAAATTTATGCATGATGCAAACAGTTCACCAGTAAACCTTTGATATATCATATATTTAAATATCACAAAACAAAGTCCTAGCTTATTACAAAGCAATGCTGCAAAACTAAAACATATCAGAGAGAACACACTACACATGGTATACCGAATAGAATAACTGATGAGAGGCAAGTTCCAACTCCATTGTCCAGAATATCTAGAATGTGGGCTATATCAAGTTGATATTGATCTGGCTGTCCAAAATCCTCTAAAGGCAGAAGTACGACTACGAAAATACATGTTAGCTCTTATAACACGTAAAAGACAGAGTTGGCGGGATCAATGATTTTCTGAATTGTGGCCAGACCTCATACAGAACTTGAAACAAACATATTCTGCATGACACCAGAGACAATTAGAATTCTGGTTCACATCCTAGTTATGCTTAATGACATCAACTAGATTCTTGTTACTTAAATTGACTATGCTAACCCATGTACTACAACCACAATAGGAGTAATCGTGGCTATAAGAGATCTTGACCAATAGATGCATGTATCATTCAAAAATATTGGAATAAAGTATCAAGTGGTCAGAGCATACCATTATTCCCTTGCTAGTGAACACACATTATTTAAGGCATTTGCTTAAATTCAGAGTGCACTTATGAAACAGGGGTGTTCAGATTCACGACTTGCTGACCTGGCTCAACTTGGATGCTTCCATCAACTGCCTGTTGTCTCGGCATATTTGTTGGTTCACACCAGCAGCCAACAATCGACATCACCGTCATACATTCACTTCTCTGCTATACATATCAAATCAAACACTAAAAAATTAGTGAGTGAAACAGGATACACTATGCATATTAACCAAGATAATTACCACAGTTGAACAAGTGCAATATATATGTATAAGTGATATGCATATTAAACCAGAGGAGATATGCAGAGGTACAAGTGCTTAACTATAAAGAATCTATAAAGCCTCAATTAGCCCCCACAAAACTTCTCATTTCAAGTCATTTGGATTGCCTCTTTATAAAGCTTGACACCAAAATTATTACTGCACAAGGTAAACATATATGTTCCATGGTTCCAAGAACAGTAACTTGTTCAAACATATACGGATGAACACGCTCAGTCAGCCAAAGCACATCCTACAAAGAAAAGAAGGGCTGGAGGAGAGGAAAAGGGGTTTGAGGTGTTCACCTGGGCAAGGGAGGGCCTATAGTGGTCCAAATGCAGCGGAGGAGGTTGCCATATGACGCACCATCGCTGTCGTGCAACTCGATGCACGCGGGCGAGCGCCCCGAACAAGGAAGGCGGCATCCAGGAGGAGGAGAGGGCGCGAGGGGGCGCGGTGTGCGGCGGAGCAGAGCCGCCGGAGACGTGGCGATGATGGACGCGACGACGCAGCCGAAACCCTAGCCACGGGCTAATGGTCGCAGGCGAGCGCCGGAGACATGAGCCGCGGATCTAGCCGGCCTGGGGGACAGAGGGGTCGGAGACTAGTTACAGTGCGTGTTGTGCGGTGGTGGAAGTCGCCGGAATCGGTTGGGGTTGGCTATGGTGCGAGGGTCACAAGAGAGAGAGAGAGATGTTCGGGAGAGGGATGGATGGGTGCTGGACGAGGTGGATCTGGAAGCTACAAGGTGAGAGGAGAGGAGGAGTCGGGCCGGCGGCGATCTGTGTGAGGAGAGAGGCGAGGAGGTTGTGGGTGGCGGCGCTGTGTGGGGTTGATGGGGAATAGGGAGGGGGCTGAGGAGGAAGAGAGGAGGGTTAGGGTTAGCATTTTATACGAGTAAAGGGTACGCGGGCTTTGGCGGGCTTGGGCGGGCTTTCAGGGTTGTACCAGGCCATCGATGACAGTTTCTAAAAACGTCATGTGAAATCCGTCATGCATTAACAGGTTTCTTGTAGTGGCCGGCGACCACCGCCCCCACCTTGAACCCTAAGATAGATAGTGGGGTACCTCTCCGGCGAGCCCCCCTCCCCGCTGTGGCTGGTTCTTCCTTCACCCCGGCGAGGCCCCCACCCCATGAAAATTCACTGACCCAAAAGTCGATTCAGTCGAATGAAGTGTAGGTAAATCGGAGCAGCATTGCAAGCAAGAGCAAGAGTGAGAGCAGCAGCGCGAGCAAGAGAAATAGCAAGAGCATACCAAGCAGGGGACCGAGAGCAAGAGCAGAGCAGCAGCGTGAGCAAGAGCTAAAGCAGCATCAACTCCTACTAATGTGGACATCGCCGCTGAGGGAGCGACGCCGTGGAGGAAGTGGCCGGCGACGCCGCCGTGGATGGATCCGCGCCGTGTCGGCTTGGGACCGAGCGCCGGCAGCACCGTAAGATCGAATCAAGAAGAAAATGCGGCGATTAGTGTACAACCTCTTTGGTGGCACCGATTAGGCCGCAGCTTCATCCGAGGAAACGGTGATGATGATGCTCTTCCGGTGGTGCAGGTGAAGACGGTGGTGTGGGAATGGAGGTGGCGCGAAAGTTGAGGGGAACATCGGGGTAGCTCCTTAGAGGTGGAGGACGGGGTGGCTGAACTGGTGGGACGACGAGATCGATGACGGATCCTCATCCGGTACGGTGGATGAGGGACGTCGAGGTGTTGCTGTGGACGACATCGTCGGGGAAGAGGCTCCGGCTGGGTGGCGGACGGAGCAGGGTGTGGGGCTTCGTCGCGGGTTTTCGTGGCCTCGGTGTACGAATGGGTGGGCAGATGGGATGGCAGTGGGGAACCATGGCTTAGGGACGCGCTTGTCCGAAATGTGGGGTAAGTTACGAAAGTACCCCCACCTATTTGAGACGGTTCTTTCGGTTCAGGGGTACCACGGGCATTTTGCGTGTCGGGATTTCACAGGAGGTGGGAGTTTTCGCGCGCGTTGTAATTTCAGAATAGCAAGGCGCGGGTTGAGATGGAGGGAGTTATCGGAGCACAACGAGACAAAGATATATCTTAAATATTTCGGGCTAACAAGGCGCGGGTTGAAATTTCCGGACAAGCCTAATGTGTACTGTACCAAATCAATTCGCACTACAAATGTCATTCAAAACTTTGAATTCATGTTATGTTCAATTAAAATATTTCTCTACGTGTATAATGCATGCAACCTACTACTCAAATGAACGTTTTAGTGCATTCCAAACGTATATACTATTGCTTCAATATGAACGAAATTTGAATTCGTTTCTCTATTTGAATAAGATCTACAGTAATGATTGTTGTGAAGTCAAAGCATTTGAGTTCATTTCTCTGTTTTAATAAGATCTACAATCATCATTATTGTCAAGTTAAACCATCGTTTGTGTATTATCTTCAAAGCACACCACATGATTAGTCTCGAGTTGCATATGAACTATGTGTACTATATGAACTCGAACTCAATTTTTTGAATCCACTCTATGTTGATTTCAATCACATTACATTTCTAGCTCTAGCTAGATCTTCATAATCTAAACCATGTCTCATATGTATAATTTGTTTATCACATTATGTATGGTGCCCCGCCCCCTACGCCTACAAGTATTTAGATGTGAGTTGCAAACACCACACATTACCACAAATTCAAATAAAATGTGAGAATGTTCGATATATAGTATTGTTTAGATTGTTCGATATTTAGTTGTAAGGTGCAAACGCCACACATTATCACAAATTCAAATAAAATGTGAGATTGTTTGATGTATAATATGGTTTAGATTGTTCGACATTTAGCTGTGAGTTGCAAACGCCATGCATTATCACATTATGGTATAACATGTGCACAACACGCGTACCACCGCTATATTCATGCATGCATATGTTTAAAACACTATGATCTCCTATTCAAATATATGAATCCACATTCATATCAAATTATGATCTTTGTTAGTCTTTTACACCCACACAATCCTCTAACCTTTGTAGCTAGCACTAACTTTCTCTCATGCATGCACACACCCTCCTTGCCCTCCCCCTCCCTTGGCATTCTATCCACTAGGCACATTCATTTTTTTTCTTTAGGTCGTTCTCCCAGAGTCTCCACAACTCCTTTCCAACGCACACCGATCGATAAACCTCTCCAGCGATGCCTGCCTACAACATACGCACGCATCTTCAATCTCCTCCTTTATGTGTCCTTGCCTTGTGTCTCTCATATGGTCACACACGTGTAAACTCTCGCCCCTCTTTTCATCGATCTCACAACCACACACTCCTCCCCCTATCTAGCTAGTAGCTGGGCCTCTTGCACCACCTCCTAGCTCCATTCTCTCTGTCTATCCGTCTCGCTGGGCCTTATTTGCCTCTAACAAATGGACGTACACCGACCAATCTCCCGCTATACATATAGCTAGCTAGGTCCTTATAACTCGTTTTTACCCACGCGTCGATCAATCTACCTCACTAGTTATGTCTCCCTTCCTCCGACAAACAACAATTAATCTACCCATATAGTTAGGTTTGCTTACCAAACACATGGTTCCCCTTCATCATCCATGGATGCGTCCCAATAGATCTATCACGCACAGGCACACACAGAAACACATCCCCACTCTTATTGATAACATTGCAGTTCCACCCTCAGTTTGTCTAGTAGGCCTCTCCCACCATCTTCGAGAAGCAACTCCATCACCCATTGATGACCCACAAGTATAGGGGATCTATCGTAGTCCTTTCGATAAGTAAGAGTGTCGAACCCAACGAGGAGCAGAAGGAAATGACAAGCGGTTTCCAGTAAGGTATTCTCTGCAAGCACAGAAATTGTAGGTAACAGATAGTTTTGTGATAAGATAATTTGTAACGGGTAACAAGCAATGAAAGTAAATAAGGTGCAGAAAGGTGGCCCAATCCTTTTTGTAGCAAATGACAAGCCTGGACAATTTCTTATAATGAGAAAAGTGCTCCCGAGGACACATGGGAATTATCGTCAAGCTAGTTTCATGACGCTCATATGATTCGTGTTCGTTACTTTGATAATTTGATGTGGGTGGACCGGTGCTTGGGTACTGCCATTTCTTGGAAAAGTATCCCACTTATGATTAACCCCTATTGCAAGCATCCACAACTACAAAAGAAGTATTAAGGTAAACCTAACCATATCATGAAACTAGTGGATCCAAATCAGCCCCTTACGAAACGCATAAACTAGGGTTTAAGCTTCTGTCACTCTAGCAACCCATCATCTACTTATTACTTCCCAATGCCTTCCTCTAGTCCCAAATAATGGTGAAGTGTCATGTAGTCGACGTTCACATAACACCACTAGAGGAGAGACAACATACATCTCATCAAAATATCAAACGAATACCAAATTCACATGACTACTAATAACAAGACTTCACCCATGTCCTCAAGAACAAACGTAACTACTCACAAAGCATATTCATGTTCATAATCATAGGAGTATTAATATGCATTAAGGATCTAAACAGATGATCTTGCACCAAGTAAACCAATTAGCATCAACTACAAGGAGTAATCAACACTACTAGCAACCCACATGTACCAATTTGTGGTTTTGGATACAAGATTGGATACAAGAGATGAACTAGGATTTGAGAGGAGATGGTGCTGGTGAATATGTTGATGGAGATTGACCCCCTCCCAATGAGAGGATCGTTGGTGATGACGATGGTGATGATTTCCCCCTCCCGGAGGGAAGTTTCCCTGGTAGAACAGCTCTATCAGAGCCCTAGATTGGTTCTACCAAGGTTCCGCCTCGTGGCGGTGGAGTTTCGTGCCGTAAGCTTGCTTATGATTTTTTTCAGGGTAGAAGACTTCATATACCAGAAGATGGGCACCGGAGGGCCACCAGGGGGCCCACGAGGTAGGGGGCGTGTCCAGTAGGCGTGGGCGCGCCCCCCACCCTCGTGGCCAGGGTGTGGGCCCCTCATGTACTTCTTCCGCTCAATAATTATTTTTAATTCCAAAAATGACTTTCGTGGAGTTTCATGACTTTTGGAGCTGTGCAGAATAGGTCTCCAATATTTGCTCCTTTTCCAGCCAGAATCCCAGCTGCCGGCATTCTCCCCTTTCATGATAAACCTTGTAAAATAAGAGAGAATAGCCATAAGTATTGTGACATAATGTGTAATAACAGCCCATAATGCAATAAATATTGATATAAAAGCATGATGCAAAATGGACGTATCAAATCCCCCAAGCTTAGTACTCGCTTGTCCTCAAGCGGAAGCCGATATCGAGAAATATGCCCACATGTTTAGAGATAGAGGTGTCAATAAAAAAATACGGACATGAGGGCATCATGATCATTCTTATAACAGCAACATATATAGATTTTGTCATAGGATTTCTTATGCTCAAGTAACAATCTATTCACAATGTCAAGTATGGTTCGAAAACTTCATTGAGAACTAACAAACTATAATCTTAGTCATTGAAGCAATTGCAATTTATCATAACATCAAAAAGAGTCAAGAATAGAGCTTTTCAGCAAGTCCACATACTCAACTATCATATAGTCTTCTACAATTGCTAACACTCACGCAATACTTATGGTTATGGAGTTTTAATCATACACAGAGAAATATAGGGGCTTATAATTTCGCCTCCCAACGTATTCACCTTTGGGTGATGTCAACAATAATAGTTCATGCTAACTTACATACAATTGGATATATGTATCAGGATCTTTCCAACACGAGGTGCTTGCCAAAGGATAAAATGAAAAAGGGAAAGGTGAAGATCACCTTGACTCTTGCATAAAGGAAAAGACATAAAGTAAAAGATAGGCCCTTCGCAGAGGGAAGCAGAGGTTGTCATGTGCTTTTAGGGTTGGATGCACAAAATCTTAATGCAAAAGAACATCACTTTATATCGCCACTTGTGATATGAACCTTTATTATGCAGTCTGTCGGTTCTATTACTTCCATATCACACGATCGTATAAAGCTTATTTTCTTCGCACTAATAAGTCATACATATTTAGGGAGCAATTTTTATTGCTTGAAACATGACAACTTACTTGAAGGATCTTATTCAATCCATAGGTAGGTATGGTGGACTCTCATGGCAAAAACTGGGTTTAAGGATATTTGGAAGCACAAGTAGTATCTCTACTTGGTGCAAGGAATTTGGCTAGCATGAGGGGGAAAGGCAAGCTCAACATGTTGGACGATCCATGACAACATACTTTAACTGAGATGTGAGAAAATATAACCCATTATGTTGTCTTCCGTGTCCAACATCAACTCTTTAGCATGTCATACTTTAATGGGTGCTCACAATTATAAAAGATCTCCAAGATAGTATATTTATATGTGAAAACCTTTCTTTCTTTATTACTTCCTATTAATTGCAACGATGACCAAAACTACGTTTGCCAACTCTCAACAACTTTTATGCCTCATACTCTTTATATGTGAAGTCATTACTATCCACAAGATCAATATGAACTCTTTAATTATTTTTATTCTTTTATGCACTTATGATCATGGCAAGATAGCAAAGCCCTTGACTCAACACTAATCTTTATTATATAGCTCATGGACTCGATTACATAGAGGGATCACAAAGCTAAGCTCAAAACTAATTCATACCAAAACTTTATTCTACTAGATCTAGATATTACCAAAAGGATCAAACTAAGTAAAACGGTAAAGATAGGAGTGTGATGGTGATACGATACCGGGGAACCTCCCCCAAGCTTGGCAGTTGCCAAGGGGGGTGCCCATACTCATGATTATGTCCTCAGAGATGATGAAGGCGGTGATGATGATGGTGGATAATCGCACATCGAGCATAAAAGCTCCTCCAACTTGCGGATAATGCCCTTGAGTGCGACGATATGATCCTTCGACAAAATATTTTCCTGTGTGATATGCTTGTTTTGTATGCGAGCTAACTCAATCATCTTGAAAGCTTCAATCTCAGTTGGGGTAAAGAGGTTAGGTAAAGGTTGAGGGATGTTTTCTTCTTTCACCGCCGGAGCTTGATCCTCCATGGCCTTCTTGATCCCTTCCTCCTTGTTGATCTCCTCCAGTTCTTCTCTATTCAGCTCTATTTTCAAGAGCCAAGCATCTTTGTTTTCATTGTTGGAGGAGGATG
Organism: Triticum dicoccoides; assembly: GCF_002162155.2. Lineage (NCBI taxonomy): Eukaryota > Viridiplantae > Streptophyta > Magnoliopsida > Poales > Poaceae > Triticum > Triticum dicoccoides. The sequence continues at coordinate 811,770,106 of NC_041383.1, read as the reverse complement.
ATGTCACGATGCTCTAGATCTGTAACAGAAACAGCTCGAAACAAAGACAGAAGAATTTTGCGTGATACGGTGGTCAAAACCTTCGGGAGATTATATAATGAATTTTTACCGACCAAAATATGTAACGTGCAAGAAAATGGAGTTCAAGAGGCACACGAGGTGCCCCCGAGGCAGGGGGCGCGCCCTCCACCCTCATGGAGGCCTCATGTCCTTCCCGGATTACTTCTTGATTCCCTAAATTCGTAAATATTCCAAAACGGAGAAAAATTTCCATTTGAACTATTTTGGAGTCGATTTACTTACCGTACCACATACCTATTCCTTTTCGGAGTCTGAAACATTCTGGAAAGTGTCCCTTATGTATTCCTCCGGGGTTACGGTTTCAATAATATTAGTTTCAACATTTATAGGATTACCTGAGATATAATGTTTGATTCTGTAACCGTTCACCACCTTCGGATTTGTGCCTTCGAAGTTGTTGATTTTTATGGCGCCCGAACGATAGACCTCCTCAATAATGTAAGGACCTTCCCATTTAGAGAGAAGTTTTCCTGCAAAAAAAATCTTAAACGAGAGTTGAATAGCAACACATAATCACCTACATTAAACTCACGCTTTTGTATCCTTTTGTCATGCCATCTTTTAACTTTTTCTTTAAACAGCTTGGCATTCTCATAGGCTTGGGTTCTCCATTCATCAAGTGAGCTAATGTCAAATAACCTCTTCTCACCGGCAAGTTTGAAATCACAGTTGAGCTCTTTAATGGCCCAATATGCCTTATGTTCAAGTTAAAGAGGTAAGTGACATGCTTTTCCATAAACCATCTTATATGGAGACATACCCATAGGATTTTTATATGCAGTTCTATAGGCCCATAATTCATCATCAAGTTTCTTGGACCAATTCTTTCTAGATCTATTAACAGTATTTTGCAAAATTAATTTGAGCTCTCTATTGCTCAACTCTACTTGACCACTAGACTGTGGGTGATAAGGAGATGCAATTCTATGATTAACATCATACTTAGCTAGCATTTTATGGAAAGCGCCATGAATAAAATGTGAACCACCATCAGTCATGAGATATCTAGGGACTCCAACTCAGAAAAATAACTTCTTTAAGCATCTTAATAAAGGTGTTATGATCAGCACTACTAGTTGGAATAGCTTCTACCCACTTAGTAACTAATCAACATCAACTAAAATATGTGTATATCCATTAGAGGCAGGAGAAGGTCCCATATAATCAAAGCCCCAAAAATCAAATGGTTAAATAACAAGAGAGTAATTCATAGGCATTTCTTGACGTCTACTAATACTAGTTAGTTGAACGTGATTTGCACGTCAATACTTAATCATGTGTTCCTAAAAATCCTTAATCATGCACAAAAATAGTGAATAACTCATCGGGGCACAACTCACACAATAGTTTCATTTTTCAACGAGTATTGCAAAAAAGGTCCTTGAATGTTATAAATAAAGTATAACATACGAGTGACGATACCATAGATAAAAATTAGTCACTAATTATTTAGGTGAAACTGATAAATAACTAATTCAAAGCTTTTGGTATTTATCAGTTGCATGGAATTGCAAATCAGACCAATCGATTTCACCTAGCGTCTCATGCCAAGACAGGTGTGCCGGTGATTCTGAGCTAGGAGTTACCCAGAGCCGGGGACTACGCAAGAACATCATTGTCGGTGGCGGGGAGTCAATAGGTTGATGGGTTCGGGTGGAAATGGGGTGCGGGGAGCTTGCTGATGATGAAATCTGGCAAGGTTTAGAGGGAGGTTGAGGGGGCAGAGGAGGTGCAGTCGAGCGGGGTAGAGGGCGTGGCTGTCCGCTGTTGGGCCGGCATCGGGCGATGGTTCCATAAATACTAACACCACCACCAAAATGAGGAGGGTTATGAAACTGTGGCCGCTGGACCTGAATCAGATTGTGGACATAACTTACTATGATAAATTGTTTTTAGGCACATGGCATGTAGGTGGCCCCTTAATTCAGCATTTAAGGGAATTGTTAAATTTCTTTTTTGCTTGTCATTTCATATAGAGATTTTTTTCACATGTCATTTGCCCCAGTTAGCGGAGCGCACATTGTCACTAAAACCCGAAATAAACCATTCATCTCTTTAACATATACTTGTGTTATATTATTTTGGTTAACCTTTTAGAAAGGCTTCCAATATGTAAAGTTGATCCTTATATCAGGCCCATGTAACGAGCTATGCGAAGGTACATAGGTGCAACATAACAATGTTTAGAGAAATTTTCTTAAATATCAAAATAATCACAACTCACTCATCTTGAATCTAGCTAAACACGAAAATGATGATAAATTATTTTGGGACGTTCTCAAATAGGTGATTCATGTTTTATCTGCAACGTGTGTTTTCCTTTATTAAATAATTGTATCATTAACATATATCTGTCCAATTATTGATGTTGATAATACAAAAAAAATCCATTCATATTATGTCCATATGATGTATGCACTTTGGAAGGTATGAAACGTAAATATATTTTGGTGGAAATAATACATATTTAACTATGTGCACATATTTCTTTAATTTTTTATGTTGACCTTAGAGAAGTACATAATCCAAAAAATAAGAAACGGAAAATTATATTGGCAGGTCGACCAGTAGGACATTTTTCTTCTTTTTTGGGCAAACACATCAACACAGATAGATTTTATTTTGGAAAAAGATAACGCCCACACGTGTGGGCGTTTGCATCTCGCTCACATGCATGGATCAACGTCCGTTTGTGTTTGCACGAATCTTGGCATGTTTTGTCAGAATTTTTATGCCACGTAGGACTGGGCTGATGTGTGGGCATTCATCCGGTCGCCCACACGTCCGTTTGACCACGCGGAGGGGCTGGTGTGTGGACATTTAGCAGTTCGCCCACACGCCAGTTTTCATGCACGCAGAGGGGCTGGTGTGTGGGCATTTATCAGTTCGCCCACACGCCCGTCTCCTCTTCCACACCCAAAACTGTTAGTTGCCATGTGTTTTGCAGGGTACATGGGAATTGCCCTAGTGTGCTTGTAAGCAAATGGCAACTCTCTCTTTGCCCGAACATGTTATTTTGTCATGTATTTTTGTAGTGTTACATGGCAACTGCCTAGTGTTAGTAAGTGGCAACTCGTAAAGTTTTCAAAGCATGACAACTGTAGTAGACCAGACCATACATGGCAACAACTGTAGTTGTCCAAAGGTTGCATCTGACACTTGACCTGAGATGGCAACTGCAATTGAGAAACCATGATAACTGTAGTTGTCAGACATTACAACTGTAGTTCAGCAACATGGCAACTGCAGTTAAACGAACATGGAACAGGGTCCGGACAATGGCAACTGCGGGGACGCGTGGTGACTGTCACACGGGGCGTGCGGGGCCGTGAGGTAGGAGGCTGGACGTACGGGGCGTGTGGGTGTTATCTATTTTTCCCACACGTAGGCATGTGGGAGGGACCGCGAGGCAAAAGACCACGCATGTGGGCATTACTTGTTTTGCTCACACGTAGACGTGTGGACTAGTTCTCTTAGATACCACACGAAACATGTTGCCAGACCCCTTAATGCTCACACGCGTGGGTATTATCGGGACCCTTTATTTTTTATTATACATGCAAATCGTGAACACTTAGCATTTTTGAGGTTGATTTTTTTCTAGTGGTTTCTATCGAGCTGTCCTTTTCTTCCCTTTGCATGCTGTGGTGAGAACCGGGCAGAGTAGAAGTCAATTTTTCTATAAAAAGAATCACCTGGAGTTTACTGGAACAACGTAGGATGGGCCCCATAGTAACATGCTTAGTACTAGTGTGGAGGCTACCATGTGCGCATGTAGAAGCCAGTCTGCACCCCGACGAATCCCTAGAATAACAGTTGTTTGATTTTCCTATCCGACGGTATATATTGCACCCGAATCTGAGCAAACAAACGTGAGCCATTCGATTGAAACTATCCGACAGTCCATATTGAGAGTTACTTGTATACTATATTGTAGTATAGATTACCAATTCTTTGACATTCATCACAAGACAAGACAAACTTATGGGCCTCTTTGAAGAGAGTAGGCCAATAAAAACCGGATTGCAATACCTTGCGTGCAGTTATATCTCCAGCGTGGTGTCCCCCATATGGTTCAGAGTGCCACTTGCGTAGGATCTGTTCCTGTTCATGCTCAGGTACACAACGTCTAATAACACCATCTACTCCTTCTTTATAAAGGTGTGGGTCATCCCATAAGTAATGTCTTAAATCATAGAAGAACTTTTCTTTTGCTGGTATGTGAAACTAGGTGGTATAAATTTAGCAACAATATAATTAGCATAATCAGCATACCATGGAGCAGTACGAGAAGCATTTATGACCGCTAATTGTTCATCAGGGAAGCTATCATCAATAGGTAGTGGGTCATCAAGAACATTCTCTAACCTAGACAAGTTGTCTGCAACGGGGTTCTCAGCTCCCTTTCTATCAATAATATGCAAATCAAATTTTCGGAGCAAGAGAACCCATCTAATGAGTCTAGGTTTAGCATTTTTCTTTTCCATAAGATATTTAATAGCAGCATGATCAGTGTGAATAGTTACTTTAGAATCAACAATATAAGGTCTGAACTTATCACATGCAAATACAACTGCTAAGAATTCTTTTTCAGTGGTAGCATAATTTCTCTCGGCAGTATCAAGAGTTTTACTAGCATACTGGATAATATTTAATTTCTTATCAACTCTTTGCCCTATAACAACACCTACATCATAATAGCTAGCATCACACATAATTTCAAAGAGTAAATTCCAATCAGGTGGTTGAACAATAGGTGCAGTGATCAAAGCTTTCTTAAGTATTTCAAATGCTTCTACACAATTATCTTCAAAGACAAAAGGAACATCTTTTTGCAATAAATTAGTCAGAGGCCTGGAGATTTTAGAAAAGTCCTTAATGAACCTCCTATAAAAATCAACATGACCATGGAAACTTCTTATACCTTTAATGTCCTTGGGACATTGTATCTTTTCAATAGCATCAACTTTAGCTTTATCAACTTCAATACCCTTTTTCAGAAATTTTATGCCCCAAGACAATGCCTTCGTTAACCATAAAGTGGCACTTTTCCCAATTCAAGATGAGACTAGTGTCTTCACATCTCTGCAAAACTCGATCAAGGTTTCTCAAGCAATCATCAAAAGAGGATCCATAAACGGAGAAGTCGTCCATGAATACTTGCTACGTCTTGAGATTGTGTTGGTTTTCCTTGAAGAGGAAAGGGTGATGCAGCATAGTAGCATAAGTATTTCCCTCAATTTTTGAGAACCAAGGTATCAATCCAGTAGGAGGCTCCTCACAAGTCTCACACACCTACACAAACAAACAAGAACTCGCAACCAACGCAATAAAGGGGTTGTTAATCCCTTCACGACCACTTGCGAAAGTGAGATCTGATAGAGATAATATGATAAGATAAATATATTTTTGTATTTTATAATATAGATTGGAAAAGTAAATATGCAAATAAAAGTAGATTGAAAGCTTATATGATAAGAGATAGACCCGGGGGCTATAGGTTTCACTAATGGCTTCTCTCAAGATAGCATAATTATTACGGTGGGTGAACAAATTACTATCGAGCAACTGATAGAAAAGCGAATAATTATGAGATTATCTAGGCATGATCATGTATAAAGGCATCACGTCTGTGACAAGTAGATAGAAACGATTCTGCAACTACTACTATTACTCCACACATCAACCGCTATCCAGCATGCATCTAGAGTATTAAGTTCATGAAGAACAGAGTAACGCATTAAGAAAGATGACATGATGTAGAGGGATAAACTCATGCAATATGACATAAACCCCATCTTTTTATACTCGATGGCAACAATACAATACATGCCTTGCTGCCCCTGCTGTCACTGGGAAAGGACACCGCAAGATTGAACCCAAAGCTAAGCACTTCTCCCATTGCAAGAAAGATCAGTCTAGTAGGCCAAACCAAACTGATAATATGAAGAGACTTGCAAAGATGACTTAATCACACATAAAAGAATTCAGAGGAGATTCAAATATTTCTCAGAGATAGACTTGATCATAAACCCACAATTCATTGGATCTCAACAAACACACCGCAAAAAGAGTTACATCGAATAGATCTCCAAGAAGATCAAGGAGAACTTTGTATTGATATTCAAAGAGAGAGAAGAAGCCATCTAGCTAATAACTATGGACCCGAAGGTCTGTGGTAAACTACTCACAACTCATCGGAGAGGCCTTGGGGATGATGTAGAGGCCCTCCGTGGTGGATTCCCCCTCTGGTGGAGCGCCGACGACGGCTCCAAGATGGGATCTCGCGGATACAGAAGGTTACGGTGGTGGAACTAGGTTTTCGTGGTCGCTTCTGATGTTTTCGAGGTACATGGGTATATATAGGAGGAAGGAGTACGCCAGTGGAGCAACAAGGGGCCCACGAGGGTGGGGGGCGCGCCCACCTCTGGGGGCGTGCCGGGCACCCTCGTGGCCGCCTCCCTTGTTTCTTGACTTCCACTCCAAGTCCTCTGGATCATGTTTGTTCCAAAAAGATCGCTCCCAAAGGTTTCATTCCGTTTGGACTCCGTTTGATATTCCTTTCTTTAAAATACTAAAATAGGCAAAAAACAGCAATTCGGGCTGGGCCTGCGGTTAGTAGGCTAGTCCCAAAAATGATATAAAAGTGTAAAGTAAAGCCCATAAACATCCAAAACGGGTAATATAATAGCATGGAACAATCAAAAAATATAGATATGTTGGAGACGTATCAATACCTCACAAATCTTTTGACAAAATCAGAGAATATAGCCATCATGCATCTTTGAAAGGTAGCAGGTACATTACATAAACCAAAAGGCATACGTCTATAAGCAGAAGTACCGAGAGGGCAAGTAAAAGTAGTTTTTGATTGATCGTCCGCTGACACAGGTATTTGAGAGAAACCAGAATAACCATCTAGAAAGCAGAAATGTGTATGTTTGGGGTAGTCTTTCTAGATTTTGATCAATAAAAGGTAAAGGGTAATGATCTTTATTAGTAGCTTGATTTAATTTACGGAAATCAATTACCATCCTATAACCTGTAATAATTCTTTGCGGTATCAATTCATCTTTATCATTAGGAACAACAGTAATACCTCCCTTCTTAGGGACGCAATGGATAGGACTTACCCAATCACTATCAGCAATGGGATAAATTATACCTGCCTCAAGGAGCTTTAGTATCTCCTTTCTTACCACTTCTTTCATCTTAGGATTTAACCGTCGTTGATGATCTCTAACTAGTTTGGAGCCTTCGTCCAATTTAATTTTTTGTTGGCATAGAGTGTGACTAATGCCTTTAAGATCATCCAGAGTATATCCAATGGCAGCACGGTGCTTCTTCAGAGTTTTCAATAATCTTTCCTCTTCTTCCTTTGAAAGGTTAGCACTAATAATAACAGGATATATCTTCTTTTCATCTAGATAAGCATATTTAAGATTATTAGGTAAAGGTCTGAGCTCAAACACAGGAGCACCCTTGGGTGGAGGGGGATCCCCTAGGATTTCAACAGGTAAGTTGTGTTTCAGAATAGGACCCTGTTGAAGGAATACTTCATCTATTTCCCTTCTTTCATTCCTAAACATATCATTTTCATGGTCTAGCAAATATTGTTCTAAAGGATCAGTAGGAGGCACGACAATAGAAGCAAGACCAATAATTTCATCCTTACTAGGCAATTCTTTCTCATGGGGTTGTCTACGAAATTTAGCAAAATTAAACTCATGTTTCATATCCCCCAAGCCAATTGTAACAACATCCTTTTCACAATCGATCTTGTGGGGAACCAAGAACAAGAAAATCAGCAGGATATTTAACTTTCCCACACAAGACTTCAACATCTCTAACAATCCCAAATGGTGAAATAGTATCTCTATTGGCAAGCTTAATTGTAACATCAATGTGTTCTAACTCAGCGGGTGCAATATCATGCATAATTTATTTATATAAGGAAATAGGTATTGCACTGGCACTAGCACCCATATCACATAAGCCATGATAACAATGATCTCCTATCTTAACAGAAATAATAGGCATGCCTACAACAGGTTTTTGTATCTTAGCATCGTGTCTAGCAATAATAGCAGCCTGTTCACAGAAGTAAATAACATGCCCATCTATATTATCATCAAGAGATCTTTAACCATAGCAATACTAGGTTCAACTTTAATTTGCTCAGGAGGTGTATATTTTCTAGTATTACTCTTACGAACAACAGTTGAAGTTTTAGCATGATCCTTTATCCTAACAGGGAAAGGTGGTTTCTCAACATAAGTAGTAGGAACAATAGGGTCACTATAAGTGATAGTCTTTTCTTCAACTGTAACAGGTGCAACTACTTTTACTTCAATGGGAGGATTATATTTAAACCACTTCTCCTTAGGGAGAACAACGTGAGTAGCAAAAGATTCACAGAAAGAAGCTACTATCTCAGAGTCAAGTCCATATTTAGCGCTAAATCCACGAAAAGCATTGGTATCCATAAAAGATTTAATACAATCAAACTTAGGTGTCATATCTGACTCCTTACCATCATCGTAACCCCAATCTTCAGAGTTGCGTTTAATACTTTCCAATAAATCCCACTTGAATTCAATAGTCTTTAGCATATAAGAACCAGCACACGAAGTATCGAGCATGGTGCGATCATTGAGAGAAAGCCGAGCATAATTTTTTTTGAATAATCATTTCTCTTGAGAGCTCATGATTGGGGCATGAATATAACATTGATTTAAGCCTCCCCCAAGCTTGAGCGATGCTTTCTCCTTCGCGAGGCCAGAAATTATATATGTAATTATGATCACGATAAACAAGATGCATAGGATAGAACTTCTGGTGAAATTCCAACTTTAATCATTTATAATTCCAAGATCCCGTATCATCACATAGCCTATACCATGTCAATGCGTATCCCTTCAAAGATAAAGGAAAGACCTTCCTCTTAATAACATCATCGGGCATACCTGCAAGCTTAAATAATCCACAAACTTCATCCACATAGATAAGGTGTAAATCAGGATGCAGTGTTCCATCTCTTGCAAAGGGATTAGCTAGCAGTTTCTCTATCTTACCCGAAGGAATTTCAAAATGAACATTTTCAGTAGGTTCAGTAGGTTGAGGAGCAACTCTTTGCTCTACTGGTCGGGGCAAAGATTCCCCGAACAAGCCCCTCAAAGGATTAGTTTCCATACTAACAAGTGACATAAAATTTCAGCACACTATATAAATGTTTCCTTACCAAGTTCCACTCACCAAAGGCGCTTCACTCCCCGGCAATGGCGCCAAAAAAGAGTATTGATGACCCACAAGTATAGGGGATCTATCGTAGTCCTTTCGATAAGTAAGAGTGTTGAACCCAACGAGGAGCAGAAGGAAATGACAAGCGGTTTTCAGTAAGGTATTCTCTGCAAGCACTGAAATTGTAGGTAACAGATAGTTTTGTGATAAGATAATTTGTAACGGGTAACAAGCAATGAAAGTAAATAAGGTGCAGAAAGGTGTCCTAATCCTTTTTGTAGCAAACGAAAAGCCTGGACAATTTCTTATAATGAGAAAAGCGTTCCCGAGGACACATGGGAATTATCGTCAAGCTAGTTTCATGACGCTCATATGATTCGCGTTCGTTACTTTGATAATCTGATATGTGGTGGACCGGTGCTTGGGTACTGCCCTTTCTTGGACAAGTATCCCACTTATGATTAACCCCTATTGCAAGCATCCGCAACTACAAAAGAAGTATTAAGGTAAACCTAACCATAGCATGAAACTAGTGAATCCAACTCAGCCCCTTACGAAGCAACGCATAAACTAGGGTTTAAGCTTCTGTCACTCTAGCAACCCATCATCTACTTATTACTTCCCAATGCCTTCCTCTAGGCCCAAATAATGGTGGAGTGTCATGTAGTCGACGTTCACATAACACCACTAGAGGAGAGACAACATACATCTCATCAAAATATCGAACGAATACCAAATTCACATGACTACTAATAGCAAGACTTCACCCATGTCCTCAGGAACAAACGTAACTACTCACAAAGCATATTCATGTTCATAATCAGAGGATTATTAATATGCATTAAGGATCTGAACAGATGATCTTCCACCAAGTAAACCAAGTAGCATCAACTACAAGGAGTAATCAACACTACTAACAACCCACAGGTACCAATTTGTGGTTTTGGATACAAGATTGGATACAAGAGATGAACTAGGGTTTGAGAGGAGATGGTGCTGGTGAAGATGTTGATGGAGATTGACCCCCTCTTGATGAGAGTATCGTTGTGATGATGATGGTGATGATTTCCCCCTCCCGGAGGGAAGTTTCCCCGGCAGAACAGCTCCATCGGAGCCCTAGATTGGTTCCGCCAAGGTTCCGCCTCGTGGTGGCGGAGTTTCGTTCCATAAGCTTGCTTATGATTTTTTTCAGGGTAGAAGACTTCATATACCAGAAGATGGGCACCAAAGGGCCACCAGGGGGCCCGTGAGGTAGAGGGGCACACCCAGTAGGGGTGGGCGCGCCCCCCACCCTCGTGGCCAGGGTGTGGGCCCCCTCATGTACTTCTTCCGCTCAATAATTATTATTAATTCCAAAAATGACTTCCGTGGAGTTTCAGGACTTTTGGAGCTGTGCAAAATAGGTCTCCAATATTTGCTCCTTTTCCAGCCAGAATCCCAGCTGCCGGCATTCTCCCCCTTCATGATAAACCTTGTAAAATAAGAGAGAATAGCCATAAGTATTGTGACATAATGTGTAATAATAGCCCATAATGCAATAAATATTGATATAAAAGCATGATGTAAAATGGATGTATCACCCATCCAGCACTCTACCCCTCTCCCTCCCTCTCTCTCCCTCCTCTCTCTCTCTCTCTGTCCCGTCATATTTCCCGTCCTTCAGTTATGTATGGATGTCGACCGATCTCCCTCAAGACATAGCTGGGTCTCTCCTTCTCAACATATATACGAGTCATTCTACATCTATAGTTAGGCCTCTGCCTACCCCTCCCCCCACCCCCTCCCCCCACACACACCGATACATCGAGCGCTCTAGTCATGTCTCCCTGCCACACACAAACTTGACATGTGCCCTCTGACGTTCCGGTAGGTCAGTCACCCTATATATTTGACTTGCACACACAAACAATTTCGATGGCTCTCTTCATCGATCTCGTACCCACCCACTTGATCCTCTCTTCGACTCTATCGATATCTATGACCCCTCCCTCTCTTCTCGTGGATCGCCCGACCCTCTCTATATGATATGGATAGGCCTCCATTTCACATACATCGCATGCAAAGTTTTGTTTGAGATGTCATCGACACATATTCCCACAAATAGATTCACGAATTCAACCCCCCACCCCCACCCCAAAACAAAAAACACTCACGAACGCGGATTGTATCTCTCACACACCCACGTAGGTGGGGGACATGCACGAAGAGAAGAGGTGCATGCACGGCGCATGTACTCCCGTCTCTTTCCCAACCACACCCGCGCGGGTACACGGTGGAGCTCATTTCTGTACGAAAAGGCAGCCCACGTGGTAATTTGGCACGTGTACTGGATGTCCACTTGGTGGAGGGAGGATCGCCTACCACGGGTGAACAAACAAATTGCGACTTGACGCGTTATGTTCAAAAAGAGGCAAATCATGTGGGGCCTACTGTCGGTGCCAAAACCGGCGGATCTCGGGTAGGGGGTCCCGAACTGTGCGTCTAGGCGGATGGTAACAGGAGACAAGGGTCACGATGTTTTTACCCAGGTTCGGGCCCTCTCGGTGGAGGTAAAACCCTACTCCTGCTTGATTAATATTGATGATATGGGTAGTACAAGAGTTGATCTACCACGAGATCAGAGAGGCTAAACCCTAGAAGCTAGCCTATGGTATGATTGTTGTTCGTCCTACGGACTAAAACTCTCTTGTTTTTATAGACACCAGAGAGGGCTAGGGATACACAGAGTCGGTTACATGGGAGGAGATCTTCATATCGTATCGCCAAGCTTGCCTTCCACGCCAAGGAAAGTCCCATCCGGACACGGGACGAAGTCTTCAATCTTGTATCTTCATAGTCCGAGAGTCCGGCCAAAGGTCATAGTTCGGCCATCCGGACACCCCCTAATCCAGGACTCCCTCAGTAGCCCCTGAACCAGGCTTCAATGATGACGAGTTTGGCGCGCAAATTGTCTTCGGCATTGCAAGGCAGGTTCCTCCTCCGAATACTTCATAGAAGATGTTGAACACAAGGATAGTGTCCGGCTCTGCAAAATAAGTTCCACATACCACCGTAGAGAGAATAATATCAGCACAAATCTAATCTGCTGACGCATTCCGCAGCGTGACATCACGCCACGGCCAAGCCTTTATTTGAATCATTTTACTGTTCCACCTTGGCGCATTTAACGAGGCGGTTTCCTTGGCACGTCTTGTCAAAGTAGAGATCGTGTCCCCTTATTCCGGGATTCTCATCAATACGGGCGTAGGTAACCCAACCGTGCCTTTGGTATGACTCGCTAATTGAAGGCGAGTCCCAAATGGTTACGGGGAGCGCTCTTGGTATTCAACTCCTTTATAAAGAGACCAAGGCTCGACTCCTTTCTTTTCAATCCAATCAAATCCGCCCCTCGCTTCGAGTTCCAACACCCAAAGCTCTAGTTTTAGGCGCTTCGGACCTTCGATGATGTCCGGCTCCGACCTTCAAGGCCGGTGGATGCCTTCCTCCGTTACGGAAGAAGATGTGTGAAAGCTGAGAGATGCCAGGTACCTAACCGGTGAAATCTCACATAGACTACCTGCTCAAGGGCAGACCATTCCCACTCCCCAGCCCGGTGAGAGCGTGGTGTTCACATCTCACTTTCTTCGGGGGCTAGGCTTCCCGATTGATCCCTTCATGAGGGGGATTATGTTTTATTATCGGCTGGAATTCCACGACTTAGCTCCGGAGTCCATCCTCCAAATCTCATCATTCATTGTCGTGTGTGAGGCCTTCCTCCATATTACTCCTCACTTCGGATTGTGGCTTAGAACCTTCAAGGTGGAACCGAAGATGATCAAGGGGCAGCACGCTGAGTGCGGAGGAGCTATCATAAGTAAGATGGCCGACGCTCCATGGCCCGAGGACTCTTTCCAAGAGGAGTTCGGCTTATGGCAACGGGACTGGTTTTACATCACAGCCCCCAGGGGCACCACATGGGTGGCGCCACCTGCTTTTTGCTCGGGTCCCCCACCACGGCGAGCGTCATGGGTCAATGAATGGCTTATCTGGGGGGCGTCCAAACATGTGCCCCTACTGCAGGACCGCATTCGAGATCTCCTAGAAAGAGATATTAACTTGACCATAGTGGCGCAAGTTATGCTGATTCGCCACACGCTGCCCTGCAAACGTCGCCCTCTCCGCCTGTGGGAATTTAATCCAGAGGGACCGCGAGTCCTCCAACATTTTATGGGCACGACACCCGTGGAGATGTACAAATTGTTCTTCGGATCACAAGCAAGGTGTCCGGACTTGTCCGAGGACGCAGGTCTGAGCTGCAATCGCCCGGATGCTCAGGTAAGTAGCCCTGTATTTGGACACGCCATCCGTATTTTCATCACAAAATTGCCTTTTAACAGAGCTATCCTTTGAACAGGAGTGTATAGCGAAGGCAAAGCTTATCAGGTGTCCAGCCCCCCTGCCCGAGACCGTGCCGGATCCCGTGTTAACCAGGATGCTAGAGATTATACTTTCGGAGGAAGGCGAAGAGGGGAACCAAGGAGCTACCGCCCCCGTGAAGGAGGCTGTCAGGAGGGGAGGAATCGAGAATTCCCCTGACCCGGGAAAGAAAAGGACTGCCTCTGAAGACCCGGAGGGGATGGCCTCAAAACGGGGGAGAAATCTTCGCCAGAGAGTCCGGCGCCGGAGAATGCCCCGGCCGCATCACGCCCTCAAGGGGATCAGCTCTCCTCCGAGCCGTAAGTAAAGAGAGGGGTTCCAAAATAAGTGGCATCCCTGCTTTATTTCTGAGGAAGATAACCGAAATATTACCTTGCAGTTCGGATCTCAACCCTTCTCAGCAGAGCTCATCTTTAGGGGATCTTTGTTTGGAGATGATGGAGAGCGAAACGCCTCCCCTAGCTGCACCGTCTCACGAGGCAGGCGACCCCGAGGTGTCATCCCGAAGGGTTTTTCCAAGTCCGGATCCTGAAAAAGGTCGTCAGGCTAGTCCGGCACCCTCTAGTGCGCGATCGGAGGGGCTGAGGGATCTGCTCGGGCGAGCATCCATCTCAGAAGAACACCGTGTGTTGATGAACACGGTGATAGGAAGGATTTCATCCGCGGAAAGCGGATTGTACGAGGCCGCCAGGAGTTTACTGACAGGCTTTGAGGTACGTGAAAAAGTGTACCTTTTGGCAGAGCCGCATATATAAAATGCGCCCTGTATAAATAGTAGCCCCTGAGACTCTGTGTGTCATCAAAAGTGACAGCGCGCAGAGGATCATAACCCCAGGTATAATATGTCACCTTTTTATGAAGGTGGCGAGGTGTTCGGTGGCTAACCGGACTAATGAATCTGCCGAGCTAAAGCGGCAACTTGACACAGCGGATGCCGACATCGCGCTTGTAAATAAGCGACTAGACGAGGCACAAGGTATGCTCCACCGACATCTGATAAGAGGGGTTCGATGCTCGTGCCTTTATAAGATATGTGCTTTAATGTAGATGGTGCTGCTGCCGTGGAGAACATACGGGCGGAGCTTGCCCGAGCCAAGGAGCAAGCAAGGAAAAGTGATGCGGCTGCCGTTAAGGCGGCTGAAGAGCTAAAAGCCGAACAGGCTACTCACTGCCAGAGCAAGAAAGTAATAGCCGAGATGGCTATAAAATTGAATGATGCTGCCGACCGCTGTAAATTTCTCGAACGAGAAGAGAGGGCGGCTCAGAAGGACCTTGAGAAGATCACTGCCGAGGCCAAGGATACTCGCTCTGCAATGAGAGTTATGAAGGAGGAGCTACGTCAGGCCGGAGATATCACGGCTGGAAAGCCCTATATGCTGCGGATGAAGTTCGGGGATCCTAAGTATGCTCCGTTAGACCGGCAGTGGAGTGCGGAAAACACTTATCTGTATTTGGCAGCTAGTGCGGCAGACGCAACCGAACACTTCCGAGGTCAAGGTGACCATGAGTTGGAAGAAATTTTTTGGTCGCAGTTCCACAATCCAGAACGCCCACTTTCGGTATCCGACCGTTTGGCTGCCTGGGCGGAGCTGAACAGGTTATCCGGACTCGCCATGAAGTATGTTGCGAGTCGTTTGTGGCCAGGAGAGCCAGAGCCGAAGAGTTATTTTAGCTTGGTGCATCAGTTCCTTGGTTCGGTGCCGCATGTTGATGCAATGAAGAGGTCGGCGTGCATAGAGGGTGCACAAATGGCTCTTGCCCGTGTCAAGACATACTGGGCGGATATGAAGGCCAGTGTTGTTGCATCCCGGGATTCGGACAAAAACCGAGTACCTGCCCAGCACTACTTTGAGGAAGTTCTTCCAGGCGCTCGTTTAATAGAAGCGCAGTGCTCGAAGGATGTTGTGTTTAAATAGCATGTGCTATTGTAAATGGAATAGTTTGATAGAATATAAAAACTTTTTATACTTGTGCTTGCAAGAATTATAATACCTCCTGTGCGGCCGTTTAATGTATATGTGTATATAACCTGAAAGATGGCAGTCGTTGGCTTCAGCCCCCACGCATATAATGCGGGGGTGTTCACAAAAAGGCGCCTTTTCACACTTAATCCAATGTCTTGGTCCTACAAAGGAGGTGATAGCGCGGCGAACTAAGCAACCGGACTATAATGCTTTATCACTTTCACTTAGCCATAGGAGTTTGACAGTGGGGCTACTTAATAGCCCCTAGAGGCACCGCGCTCGCCCGAATTCGGGGCGCGTGTGTGCCTGACCGGGAAGCGGCCCTTCGTTAATGCAGAGGAATCCTAAAGATTCCGAGAGTCATCGAGTGGTTGACCAGTCTCTCGCTATATCATGACAATCAGTTTTCGGCTTTCTCTATTGAGGTGCTCGCCTGGCCGAACCGGGGCACAATCGCAGTAGTTCTCCTGGTGCCGCGTTAGCCGATATAACGGAACGTAAGGCGGAAAAACACAGGAGCCGGGCAAACCCAACATTTGACCAAAGACATGATTCGGAGCTGATGCATATAAGGCAAAACTCGCGACGCCGAACACTCCCTAAGGTATTCGATCTTTATGAAGACGGGCCGAACCGAAGCCCTTGGTAAAAAAGCCCCTGCTGTCCAGGTACGTGCAATATTCTGGCGTGGTCACATGCCAAGACGCCAGCCTCCTCCTCGGTTATAGCAAAAATCGGGGGATGTTGTCAACAAGAGACAGTAAAAAAGGTTTATGCAGGGTCTTAATCTGAAAAGAATCCTTAAAACGGGTCCCTACTGCATGTCTGCGCCTGTGTCTCCATTGTGCCATATCCTGGACGGGCGTAGCACGGTGTTCGTCTGCGAAAGAGAGGAACTTAGCAAAAAAAAGCGTGCGAGAAATCTATATTAAAATAAACAAAATATAGTACAGAGACATGAGCAAAATTGAGCCGTATTGTCTCCTGGCGTGAACATGTGGAGCCCCTTGTACAGGGTTATGCGGCTATTAAGCCTTTGTATGTTTACGCCGGACTCGTCGAGCCGTGTCCGGGATAGTAGGGCTGGATTAGTGTGCGGCTGTCCAGGCGGCAGCACCATTACCCATACTTTGGGGATCAATTGATATTTTCCTTTAATGAGATGATGCCTCGTGGACCGGGCATTTTAAGTGTAAGGGATGCATAATGCGGTATTGCGTTAAAGCGGGCGAAAGCTTCACGTCCCAGTAGCGCTTGATAGCGACTTAGGAATGGGGCGATTTGGAAAGTTAGCTTCTCGCTTCGGAAGTTGTCGGTTGAGCCGAACGTGACTTCTAACGAAAGGGAACCCATACTCTGGGTATCTGGACCCGGCGTGACTCCTTGAAAGGAAGTGTTGCCATGGTGAATTATAGCTGGTTTTACCCCCAGTTTGCGGATTGTGTCCTGATATAATAGGTTTAGGTCACTGCCGCCGTCCATAAGGACTTGTGTGAATTGGAATCCGTCAATAATCGGATCCAGGACCAAGGCAGTCCAGCTTGCATTCCGGGCCCCTCTAGAGTAATCCTGATGATCGAAGGTGATTGGTTGTAACAACCAGTGGCAGTGCTCCTCTGGGCGGGGCGTATGGCGCGTAGCACCGTTCTGTTTTTCCCTTATGTCATCTGAAGTGAAATTACTATTTTGACTTCTTGTGGGAACTTCTTTTGATCTCCGGTGTCCTGCTTGTGGGGTGCGTCGTCGTCCTCGCTTGGTGTGTCGAGCCCCTTGTGTTCGGTGTTGAGTTTGCCGGACTGCTTGAAGACCCAACAATCTCTGTGGGTATGGTTTGCAGGTCTCTCGGGGGTACTGTGGATTTGACATATTTTGTCCAGGATTTTGTTGAGGTTAGATAGCTCGTCCCTATCATCTTTGGGGGCGGCTTTTTCTGATTTTGCCAAGAGCTTTTGAATCTGGTGTTGACTGTCGTTCTCATCAGGCTGTTATCCTTGATCCGGCGCTGTTCTTTGTTACAGCACGGTTTCCCGTTTCCATCTAGCTTTTGAATCAAAACCTTTAATGCCGGTTTTTTGATGCGAATCCTTGGGCGGATCGCATGCCGTGTTGAGTGCGGCGCCCTTTGTCGCTTGAGAACGACCGTGGGGTCGTCTATCCAACCTGGTGGCTTCCTTGTTTTTTGACCGTGGGGGCTCTAAGGCCTCTTCATCAAATTCCGGTAGTAATTTCCGCTTCGGATAGCTCTTTGTGTGATGACTGTTGCCGTACTTATGTGCGGTATTGAGTACTTTGCCCCATCTGATCATGAGTGCATCTTCTGCTGTTTTGAGCTTCCGCTTCTGCTTTTTCAGGCTACGTGCAGTGGCAACGAGCCTTTGGTGGAGGTTCTGGTGTTCCAGCAACTTGTCCGGCGTGAGGTCATCTGGACTATTATCTTTCCCGGGGGCGGATTGTTCGGTTTGTCCGCCCTGTTTGGATGGCTGCTCGATGGCATGTTCGTCTTCCGTTGATTCGCCCTGCTCTATGGCTGGGTCTTTTCGAGGTGGGACTTGGCGCGGCGCTTACGCCGCCGCTTTGATTGTTTTTCGAGGGAGCGATCCCTGGTTGCGCCCTTTTGATCCTCGTCGTTGTTTCTTTTAGGCCTGTCCACCATGTATACAACGTATGATGGGGTGGCTTTCCAGTGCCCTATAGGTGCTGGTTCTTGGTCGCCTCCTTCATCGGCGTCCATACCGTCGATGTCTTCGGAGTCGAAGCCGAGCATGTCGGATAAATCGTTGACAGTGGCTACAAAGTGGGTGGTGGGTGGGATTTGAATTTCTTCATCATCTGCATACCAACCATGCTGACCATAGTCCGGTCAGGGCTCTCCTGACAAAGAGAGAGACTTTAGTGAATTTAGGATATCGCCAAAGGGCGAGTGCTGAACGACGTCCTCGGCGGTGAACTCCATGATCGGAACCCAATCGGGTTCGATCGGAAGGGGTGCGTAAGATTCGGAGTCCGAAACGGAGTCCGGCACCTTGGAGTCACGGGCCTTGCAAAGGACTAGGCTGGTATTCGGCTCTATCACCGTAGAGATTGCGGCTCCTGGGGCGGCGTCCAACCGTCCGTCCCCGTCTGGCGCAGTCAGCTCCGAGCTAACGGTCGGAGCGGACACCTGAGCGGCGCTCTGGGCGCTGTCCTGCGGTAGAGCTAGATCATGCCCATCGCGACAGTGCGGCGCGCTCGGCCGTGGATCGAATCCGTCGAAGATCAAGTCCCCGCGGATATCGGCCGTGTAGTTTAGGCTTCCAAACCTGACCTGATGGCCAGGGGCGTAGCTTTCGATCTGCTGCAGATGGCCAAGCGAATTGGCCCGCAGTGCGAAGCCGCCGAATACGAAGATCTATCTGGGGAGGAAATTCTCACCCTGGACCGCGTCGTGGTTGATGATCGAAGAAGCCATCGGGCCTAACGGTGAAGACACAGAGGAACTCTCAATGAAATCACCAATGTCGGTGTCAAAACCGGCGGATCTCGGGTAGGGGGTCCCGAACTGTGCGTCTAGGCGGATGGTAACAGGAGACAAGGGACATGATGTTTTTACCTAGGTTCAGGCCCTCTCGGTGGTGGTAAAACCCTACTCCTGCTTGATTAATATTGATGATATGGGTAGTACAAGAGTTGATCTACCACGAGATCAGAGAGGTTAAACCCTAGAAGCTAGCCTATGGTATGATTGTTGTTCATCCTACGGACTAAAACTCTCCGGTTTATATAGACACTGGAGAGGGCTAGGGTTACACAGAGTCGGTTACAATGGGAGGAGATCTTCATATCATATCGCCAAGCTTGCCTTCCACGCCAAGGAAAGTCCCATCCGGACACGGGACGAAGTCTTCAATCTTGTATCTTCATAGTCCGGGAGTCCGGCCAAAGGTCATAGTCCGGCCATCCGGACACCCCCTAATCCAGGACTCCCTCACCTACCTTAGAGGCAAGGCTCTATACACTGGAGTACTTTTGATGTGTCCCGACAACTCGCAGAACGAGGAGAAGCTTGCTTAGTACGCCGTCTCCCCCGTCCACGGGCGCGGTGGCTCGCAGGATGAGGTGAAGCTTGCTTAGTACTGTACGCCTTACGCCCGCTCCCTCGCCCACGCGCGCGGTAGCTCGTAGGACGAGGAGAAAAATTTACTACTCCCTCCATTTACTCTTCGTCCCTACTACCTTGGTTATAGAGATTATATCATATTGTTTGGAATATATATGTCCTTTAGTAGATTTCGATATGAACTACTAGTACATACTCCAAACACTGATGCATATAGACGTATTTTAGAGTGTAGATTCACTCATTTTGCTCCGTATGTAGAACTATCCCTCGCCCCTCGACCCTCGCCCACGTGGTGGACGTGCAGCAATTCATTCGGTCTCATATAGCCAGAATGATATATACTGCACTACCATTATTGCTCGACTTCCCGAAGAGGCGAAGAGCCAATCGCAAGGTTAATATTTTGGAGATGCCAAGCGCAAGGTTATAGGAGAACGAGTAGTAGGTGCCACGTCATTTCTAAATAAAGTTTTTTTTCTTCAGTGGCACATACGCAATATGATAGGTTCATATGGAGAGAAAAGGAAACTGCTCCACTATATACAAAGTCAGGACGGGCCAGCCTACACGGTTGCTTGCTGGGTTGCTCTCGTCACACTCTCTTGCACAAAATGGCTGTGGCCACATCTCTAACATCCTGGCGGATCACGTCCGCCGGGGGAGGGGGTGGATGCTTAGTGTAGATGCGGTCGCCGTCGCCGACGGCGGAAACCCACTGTCGGCACGTCCCGATCGGGGGTCCCCGCCGTTCTCTCTCACAAAGTCGGTGAGGTTACCTTCATCCCTTGCTCACTGCCGTGACGTGGGCAGTTGCCGCCTCCCGCCGCCCTCCTCAAGGTTGAGCTACGTCCCGACATCCCTCAGGTACAACTCCCTTTACAGCCGGCTTGCACCACAGCTCCAGCTGCCCACATCACTCCATCTGGATATTTCTCTACTTCTTTGCCCCGCACATACCTCTACTGGCTTCTGCGTACTGTATTTTCGTGAGTTTATGTCACATCACCTAGTCCCAGTAATCTTATTCTAGTCACGCTTCTTCAATTTCTTTGCCACGGGGATGCTCATCCCAATTTTGGTGAAACTTCACAGAATGATCCGATGGTCAAAAGGTTGCAAACTTCATTTCTTAGGAAGCTTGAACATTGCCAGCAAATTGAAGCCTGGTTAGGGTTCACGGTTCAAGGGCTAGGGACTGCATGGATCGCTTTTTTCTTTAGCTACCTCTGTTCCAAAATAAGTGTCAACTTTAGTAGTAGTACAACTTTGTACTGAAGTTTGCATAAAGTTGAGACACTTATTTTGGAACAAAGGGAGTACATATTTGCTATGATCTGTCAATCATTGAGATCCAATAGCATGCATGTTAGTCTCCTTTATATTTAATGAAATGTTGCAACGGGCAGCCTTGGACGCAAGATACATGTAACAGAAGCTGGAAGCTTCATAGAATTGTACAAATTTATCTCGCTGATAAATTACAGTACGTACTATACTAGTACTTCCTCCGTTCCTAAATATAAGTCTTTGTAGAGATTTCACCATGAACCACATGCGGATGTATATAGATGCATTTTAAGTGTAGATTCATTCATTTTGTTCTGTATGTAGTTCACCTAGTGGAATCTCTATAAAGACTTATCTACTAGTAATAGCTAGCCCCCACTACTAGGAATTCTCTGTCCTCTCCTTGAGCCACATCATCAAAACTAATGTAGCCGTTAGATGAACTAAATCTGTCCATAATAGCCGTCTAATCTAGACGTTGAGAGGCTCCGCACTAAGGCACATGCAAACATGCAGAAATACAGTGGCATGCATGTGAGTGGATTTTAAATCACATCAACATGTCTGCATGAAAGAATGCACCGGTAGCATGCATGTAAGTGAGCTTTTAAGTCCCATTAACATGTCAAAAATAAAAATATAATCCCATTATGTAGTAGGAGTTGGCTGATCTTTTTTCCTTACGTGGGATGATCTAAATGATGATGGGAGTTTTTTTAGTTTGGCTACCACATTTTTCATGCGGTTATAGAGTTTGTTTTTAGTTCTATGAAATCGATAATTTTACGCAGAGAGATATACGGCTGTTCCGCGGCAACGCGCGGGGACTCATCTAGTATTTAGGAACAGAGGGAGTACTATGTAAAGAGTTAGGTGCCGCACAGTGTCCAGAAAATATGGTGATAGTGTGAGGTGGGCCATGTAATCACTGAGCTTGCGTGTTTTCACTGCTCTTGCACTCCTCCGCTGTAAGAATGGAGAAAATTGTAACCTAGTAGTACCTCCTTTCGCCGAAAGCGTGGGACATCCAGCAGTCCTACCACCTCAGTAATAAAGACCAATGAGCTGTCAAATCACATAGACCCATCAGTAAGTTGGACGGACGAAGCAACCATCACTCTTGCACCAGTGAGAGGTCGCGTCCGCTCTGCCCGGGAATGAATGCGGCACCGATTCTTTGGAGCGGCGCTGACCGTTTCGGGCGGGAAGCGCGCACGGGCGATGGAGGGGCTTTGGGTGGGCCAGGCTAGTCAGGTGCGGGCGTGGCAGTTATCCGCCTGTCCCTACCCGACACGCCCGAAAACGAGAGGATGCACCGACTCTTGCGGCTAAATTCGTACACTACACACCATATCTCCATAGGAGTAGGTCGATCTGTCGCTCTCTCTAACACACACATGTTGTTAAACACACACACACACACACACACACACACACACACACACACACACACGCACCTTGGTCCCGCTGCACCTTCTAATGTGACTTATTACACCTAGACGGAGGGAGTAGTAAGTACGAGATACGGTGGCACACTGACTTAGATCGAATACAAGTGCCCAAAATTGTGTGCATGTTATAATAAGGATTCACTTAAAATAGTACGTGAGCGAACAGAGGGATCAATTGGACAGTGTTCCCGAGCAGTAGCGAGATGTATGAGGTAAGATACACCGCTGGCGCTTTTAGTTTTTCTTATTAATTTGTTTGTTTCACCCTCTGACTAGTGGGACCCAACGTACTACGTAGAGAGAGGTAAGGTGACTAGGGCTGCATTATTTCTGCACCACTGTGGATAGTCTTACCACCAAAGCCACATGACACGATTATGATTTAAATCCCAATGACTCCCCCACAAACAAAAAAAACACGGCATGCTTGTCACATGAATGCAGGAATGTATAAAAGGTTATTTTCCTCTCGTTGAACATAACGGGAGGGTTGTGTAGCTGGTTAGCCTGTTCGCTCATCAAACTTGAGGTCTCGGGTTCGATAACTACACTTGAGCATAATTTGTGCCAGGATGATTCTTTGACTGGTCAAAATGGATTGATACGGAGCTATACGATCTCCTAGTGACCGTATAATCACCTCATCACGTATAAGCTGCAGCCTCGGCGCTTGTTTTCTAGGGTTTGCATGCTTCACACTCTCTCTCCAGTATATATATATATATACACGCTGGAGCCTCAGCGCTTGTAGTTGTTCTCTTCACACTCTCTCACCCTCTCCAGATCTAAACAAGACTTCGTTGGCCTCTCTCTCCCCTCACTGCTGGTGAAAGAGCCAGCAGGATCCGTCTGCCGGGAAGGGAAGGAGGCTTAACTGTCATGCCCAATATGCGACCCTATCCTAAAGGAACTCAAAGGTTCCACTAAGGATAGAAGCTCATATTGGAGACGCTTTTGCAAGGTAGATATCATTACATCGTACCATTACATAATAGTTGAAGATACATACAAGAGGCAAACAATGCCACATGAATACATCAATACATCATCCATAAGATCAACACCCGACTACGGATGAAACACAAACAGAAGCTCAAACGACATCCACCCTGCTAGCCCAGGCTGCCGACCTAGAACCTATCCCCTGATCGAAGAAGAAGCAGAAGAAGAACACCAAAACAAGTAACATCGCTCTCGCGTCAAGATCATCGCATAACCTGTACCTGCAACTGTTGTTGTAGTAATCTGTGAGCCACGAGGACTCAGCAATACCATTACCATGGGTATCAAGACTAGCAAAGCTCAAAGGGTATGGAAAGGATAAGAGGTGAGGCCGCAGCAGCGACTAAGCATATATGGTGGCTAACATACGCAAATAAGAGCGAGAAGAGAAGCAAACGGAATGGTCATGAAGCTAGCAATGATCAAGAAGTGATCCTGAAACTACTTACGTTCAAACATAACCCAAACCGTGTTCACTTCCCGGACTCCACCGAAAAGAGACCATCACGGCTAGACACGCGGTTGATGCATTTTAATTAAGTCAAGTGTCAAGTTATCTACAACCGGACATTAAAAAATTCCTATTTGCCACATAACCGCAGGCACGGCTTTCAAAAGATAATACCCTGCAGGGGTGTCCCAACTTAGCCCATCACAAGCTCTCACGGTCAACAAAGGATATTCCTTCTCCCAGGAAGACCGGATCAGTCTCGGAATCCCGGTTTACAAGACATTTTGACGGTAAAACAAGACCAGCAAAGCCGCCCGATGTGCCGACAAATCCCGATAGGAGTTGCACATATCTCGTTCTCAGGGCACACCGGATGAGCAAGACGTCGGGTTGGCATAGACCCTGGTTGCCCAGGGGGTGCTAGACATCGCTCGGTTTGGACCAGCACTCGGAGGAGAACTGGCCCGGGGGGGTAAATAAAGATGACCCTCAGGCTCCGGAAACCCAAGGGAAAAAGGCTTAGGTGAGGCAAATGGTAAAACCAAGGTTGGGCCTTGCTGGAGGAGTTTTATTCAAAGCGAACTATCAAGGGGGTCCCATAAATCACCCAACCGCGTAAGGAACGCAAAATCAAGGAACATAACACCGGTATTACGGAAACTAGGGCAGCAAGAGTGGAACAAAACACCAGGCATAAGGCCGAGCCTTCCATCCTTTACCAAATATATAGATGCATTAATTAAATAAGAGATATTGTGATATCCCAACATAATCTTGTCCATCATGGAGAAATCTTCAACTTCACCTGCAACTAACAACGCTATAAGAGGGGATGAGCAAAGCGGTAACATAGCCAAACAACGGTTTGCTAGGAAGGGTGAAAAGGTTAGAGGATGACATGGTAGTTTGGGAGGCTTGATGAACAAGTGATAGGTAGCACAACATAGCGATAGAACGAAGCAACTAGAATAGCAATGACAGTAGTGAGATCCAAAGTAACGGTCATCTTGCCTAAAATCCCGCTAGGAAGAAGAGCGAGTCCATGAAGAAGATGAAGCCACGAAGACGAACCAAGCGTAGACGAACGAATCCTCACGATCGCAACAAAACAGGAACTAACGAGAAGGAGCACAACCGGAAAGAAGCAAACAACATGGTAAACAACCAACACATAAACATGGCATGATGCACAACCAAGTATGATGCATGTTCGGTTTAATGAGGCATGGCATGGCAAAGTGCAACAAACAATACTACAAGTTAAGTGGAGCTCAATATGCAACAAGTTGCATATTGACGAAACACCACGTTCGATTATTTAGTTCACTCTCGTTTATGCTACCCAAACAATATTAAAGGTTGTAACATGGAAAGAGGTGAAACATAATAAAACTACCTATCTAGGCAAGTTTAAATGAGGCCGGAACAACAAACAACAATTCCGGAAAATCCTCATGTGCATAATTTGAGTTTGGTACTGTTCTTCCTATTACATAATTTTAGAGTTGTTAAACATGCAAAGTAAGTGAACCAAGTTAATATATGCATTTTTCCACCCCATTTACATATAAAGTTTATTAAATTTGGAGCTACGATTATTTAGTTATGAAATAAATCATTTTAGCATGGCATTTAGAAAATTAAATGCAAACAGCATGTTAACATTTTAAACATGGATGAAAGTGGCATATTATGAAACTAGATGAAATTTTAAGCATTTTACATATTTAAATCATTTTAGTCCGATGCACCATTTGTAAGTTATGATATGCATGAACATGAGGGTCTTTTCTGTAAAACTGTAAATCCTTGGATAAAGCTAAAATCGCAGACATGAGAAAAAACACTACATCGGGCCGAATCTAACTGGCCCGATGGGAGCATGGGCGCTGGAGGCTCACCCAGCTGGGCCTGGCCCAGGGCGGTGGGAAGGTGTGGGCTGGGCCGCAGTCAACGGGTGAAGGGGAGGCGGCCCAGGTGCGTCGCTCTCTGTTTGACAGAAAACAGAGGAGCAGCGGCGCTGGAGCTCGCAACGGGGAGCAGGGGATGCAGGGGGAGCGGCAGGGACTTGCGGCGATGCAGAGCTGCAGCGAGGTCGTGGGGGGCGCGGATCCGAGCAGGAGGCACCGGATCTGGTCGATCTCATCTCGTTCCAGTGGTGCAGAGACGGAGCACGGGGCGGCATCATCCATGGCGTCTGCGCCGGCCTCCTGTGAAGCTAACAGAGAGAGAGACCATAAGATGAGAGGGAGAAGGAGAGGGAAGGGGGAAGGGCAGAGGGCAGCAAAGGGGCGGCCTGAGTCAAGGTTACCGGCGGGCGTGACCTGGAGGTGCTGGTGGAGGTCCAGCAGAGGCATCTCCTCAGCGCTGCAGGCTGGGCGCAGAGCAGGCAAGGCGGTAGCGAGGCATGAAGCAGGGCGGGGCACGACGCTGGTGACCTGCTGGTGGGTCTCCGGCGACAAGCTGCCGGTGGTGGCGTGAGGTGGTTGAGGAGGCCGACGTTGGGGAAGAGCTCGAAGGTCGTCCATCGCATCAGGTGCTCTCCTGATCGTTCTTGGTACAAAGACAGAGAGGGAGTGAGAGAGAGAGGAGGAGAAGGAAACGGGAAGGAGGAAGGGTAGGGGCGACGGGGATGGCCTGGTGGCTGCTGCTATTGGCGGGGAAGCACCGGCGAGGAGGAGGTGCTCGGGCGACGGCTTGGGGTCGAGCTCCTCTCGATCTGGATCGAGGAGGGAGCAGGAGGCGCGGTTGCGGTGGTGAAATGGAGGGAGTGTGGGTGGCGAGCGCTGCTTGGCCCGACACTGAAGACGAAGTGGAGTGGTGGTTGCTGTGGGAGGAGATCCCGAGGAAGGAGGGGGTTGGTCGGCTGGCGGCGGGGACGGGATTGATGGATTGGACTAGGGTTTGATCTGGTTATATGTGTAGGGGGGCGGATTTTGGACCCTCCATTTAAATCAGATGATCAAGAATATAAGGTTAGGAAAGTCCAATGGAGAAACGCAGATATTTTATTGATGTTTAGGGATGATTCGGACCCATTGGTCATGACCGTGCGGGTCGGGTCCGGGAGAAGTTTTCGGACTAGGTCGCGGAGGTGGTCGGTGGCTGCGCAGAGAGGCTCAAACGGTCGAACAACAATTGAACGGTTGGTCTCGAAAGGGATAATGAAGGCAAGGGGGGAACGCGGCAACTACGAACGGATGCAAGCTTTATGAAAACATGTAGATGCATTGCGCATGATGCTATGAGATGAAATGCAAGACATGAACAAAATGCAAACAAAAGACAAAAACCCAACCATGGAGGAAATAACATATCACGTAGCCGGAAATGGCAAGAGTTGGTGTTACAAATATGGAAAGTTGTATCCGGGGTGTTACATTAATGCTGTCGCCGTCAGCGAGGGAGGGAATCCACTACCGGCGCAGCTGTTCACTTTCACCCAGCGGCGGCGCGGGAGGGCCTCCGACCCCTTCTTCTTCGCCGCCGTCCCATCGCCCACCAAACCACACCCCAAGAACCTTATGGTATAATTTACTCATTCCACATGCATTGCTCTAGCTGCATGTATACCATGAATCTAGGACGTGGTTCAAAGAGGAAAGGAGTGGGGGAAAGTAGTGGGAAAAAGTTGTATAGCATGAATCTAGGACGTGGTTCAAATAGGAAAGGAACGGGGGAAGTAGTGGGGAAAGTTGTATAGCATGAATCTAGGACGTGGTTCAAAGAGGAAAGGAAGGGGAAAGTAGTGGGGAAAGTTGTATAGCACGAATCTAGGACGTGGTTAACAGAGGAAAGGAATGGGGGAAAGTAGTGGCGAAAGTTGTATCGCATAAATCTAGGACGTGGTTCAAAGAGGAAAGAAAGGGGCGAAAGTACTAGTATAGACTGGCTATCCAGCACCTACATTGGTCGAAAAGGGAAAACAATGACAAACGCAGTACACACATCTGTAACAAACTGATCTTTTATTTTGGAGGACAAGGTTGTAGAGTTTGAGCAGGACTAGATTTGCTGTGCTAACATAGGGAAAGGTGTCTAAAGATAACAAAACTAGGACCAACACAAATATGCTCCTTGGTTGTTTGTTCTTTGTTGCAGCAGACTGTGCATCACCACAGTACATCGGTAGATGCACATGGTTCTGGTGCATCCACTGTCCCGTGCAACTCTTTAGCTGTTGTTAATCTAAGGCCCTGTTTGGTTAAAAACTCCCTAGTCCCTACCTGCTTGGTTCCAGGGACTAAACATGGACTAGAGGTTATTAAATGACATGCTAAGAGACCATGTTACCCCTAGTAATGAACTAATAGAGACAAGGTGCGATGCGTGGCAGGGGCAGCTGTTGGAAAAAGTCCCAAAAATACTCCCTCGGGGTCTTCTTTCTTTAGTCCCAAATGCCCACTTTTAGTCCCTAAAAGTCCCTCCTGTTTGGTTTAGATGGGACTGACATGGAGTTCTTTTAGTCCCTACACCAAAATGTCCTTGTAAACAAACACCCTCTAATAATGCCTCTGGAAAATTGATGCAATGCCACAGTTAAAAGCAAATTACTTGTTTAACGAATTTTATTGTTAATATAATCTCTATGTTAATATTAATCAATGCCACCATTTGAGAAATGTTACTGTCTTGATCTGTATGCTCTACACAATAAGCCTCCTGACAAAGGTTGGTACTCGCCCACTGATTTCATCCATATGATTGAGCTTTGTCATCTCTATTGGTGTTGTGCTACTGTTTATATATTGTCATGAAAAAGTGGTATTGTCCTTGAGAAGTGCTTCATCTGTGTTGTTTCAAATATTTCCTTTCCTTTTTTTCGAGCAAACAGGGATGCTAGCATTTAGTTGTCCTCTTGTCTTTGCACAACAGGGTCATCTTCCTCTGAAGAAGAATATGGAGTATGTGAAGTGACTAGTTCCGATTATGCCAGGATGAAGAAGCCCTATCTATCTTCTCATCAGAAGGAGCAGTTGAAGGATGGTTACATTACTCCCCACAAGACCAAACTAACTTCACCTTAGAAGGACTGACAAATCTCCATTTTTTGCTGTGATTCACGAGTACAATGTTGTTCTAGGATTCTTTCCGGTGAGTTTCATTTTTCTAAAAGTGTGCTCTACATGGACCATGTAGGTGCCTGTTTAAACTGTCAATTCATAGTATAGTTTGCTTTATACTAATCACTTTTTTTGTATTTGTGCAAATAGGGGAGCTCAGCTTGATATCAATGGGAACTGCACAAAATGTTCATGAATACATCGAATCATTCATTTCCACCACAAGAAAGGAGGTGTCGATAAGTTCAAGGCGTTGCAACATATAAGGGCGAAATCATACAAGCTACGCGCGAATTTGGTTGATTTTGGTGGAACTGCACAAAAAGAACAGCTGGTTTATTTAGCACGAGGTGCCATGTCAATGTCCGAACTAATGGCAAACCCTGCCCATTCCACAATCGTAGGCATTTGATATTTTGGAATGGGACAACCTTGTCAAATTTTGCTCATTGATTTTAGCAAGAAGACATGCGTTTTATATTTTCGAATGGGACGCCCTTTACTATTAGCAGCGTCGATCAATTTTTTCTTTATTCTTTAGTTGTGAAGTAAATATTGCCTCTGACATGTGAGTCGCTGAGATGCATAATCATCGATTGTTTTGAATGTTCTCTACGAATTGCCAGCCCTGTGTGTTTGATTGCAATGTACAGAAACGCGAAAAAGCTGTTCAAACTCTTTGTACTCTTTCTGTTCCTTTTTACTTTGCACATTGTGAAAGTGCATACATTTTTCTATAAAATTGGTCAAAGTAGAGATACTTTGGTTGCAGACAAAACTTGTATGCAGACTAGAAAGGGCCGGAGGGAGTACATGTGAAACTGCTGCAAACGAGGTGATCACCATGGGAATAATGCTACTACATATTGTTTTGCATGTTCATCCAATGCCAGTGATACAGGAATTCGAACTAATCAAAATAAATTCATTCATACACGGTCGGATTTCGTATAAACATGCCGGATTTCATTACATTTCATACATTCTTCAACTAAAAAGGGGTGCGCTGGAGGTATAATTAATTAACCAAAGCTACCCACATGTGTCCCGCTGAGCCGAACCGAAGATTCAGTGACTTAACTGCAGGTGCAATCGCGTAACTGACATGTGGCCTGTTGGGCCCACGTGTCAGTCAGCCAACTGCACCAGCAGTTAAGTAGAAGCATCGTTCTTCTCCAACACAGGTCTCTGACTCCACGTCACCGCCAAGAAGCTAACCGGCCATCAATGGTCAACCCGCCTAGCTTGGCTTTAATCGGAGGGTAGCAGCGGTGGCCTTACTTGGACCTGAGTGGCGGCGACCTACCGTGTTCTACTCTTCCTCGTTTTCTGTGTGGCGCGGCCTCATTGGCAGCGGGGCGGGGCCTCGGCGGAGCCAGCGATGTCCTCTGTCTCGTTGCTGGTAGGCGGCGCCTCGGCGGAGCGGTGGAAATCCTCCCTCTCGTTGCTGGCAGGGTGGGGCCTCGGCTGAGCTGGCGATGTCCTCTGCCTCGTTGTTGGCGGGCGGGGCCTCGACGGAGCCGGCGGTGTCCTCTGCCTCATTGTTGGCGCCGCGGGGCCTCGGCGGAGCAGGGCCTCGTCGATGCCAGCGGAGAGGGGACTTGTCGGAGCCGGCATCGTCCTTTGCCTCATCCTCGGTCTCGCCAAACAACGCCTCACCAGCTTCATCACCCTCTTTGTAGGCAGCCGCAGCCTCCGCCACTCGCATGCGGTACCGCCAGTGCTCGAGGCGGCCCTCGCGGGCGGAGCGGTATAAGTCGAGCGGCGCCTCCTGCTCCGCCCGCTCCACGGTGATCTGCTCCTCCGCCTGCAGGTTCTCCTGGAGGAGGTGGTGGTTGTAGGCAGCGTCGGCCTGCGCCTCCCGTAACTGCACCTCACGCATCTGCCACACCATGTCCATATATTGGACACGGGCCTCGCTGATGGTCATGGTGCAATGCACCGGCGAGGATGGCGCGGAGGAAGGGGTTGGCGCCGGATCGTTGACTACCATGTTCTCCATTGGGACGTCATCGTCCTCCGGCTGCCTGCCGGCCAGCCGGTCGGCACCAATGGCTGCCATCTTCTTGTGGTCCGTCTCCGCCTGTCCCGAAGAGCGCTGGAGCGCGAGGAAGCCATGTGGGAAGTAGTGGTGTGGACAGGAGAAAGGGAACATATGCGGATGACTGCGGCTATGGTCGGCGCAACAGTTTATATAGCAATGGTGGGCGACGGAGGGACGGACGTGTGGCACCGGAGTAGCCGCCTCGGCGACCGTGTATCATTAATGTCGGCGGCAGATGGACGGACGGACGACACTTGTGTCGTTTGAAGGCGGAGCAATCGCCTGCACCGGGAAGCGGGACGGGCGGCGCTGACTGTTTGACAATGGGAACTCACCAGGGCCATAACCTCACGTACGCAAGTGCCTCCTTATTATATAAAAACAATATTTTTTTTTTGCTTCCTCCTGGTTTCCTGACATCACGGTCCCACACCATTGTCAACCTATGTAGTCAATAAACGAGAGAATTGCACAAGAAGCGGCCGACAGCTGGGACCAAGTAGCTCGAGCAGTATTTGTGTCTTTGAGGTGTGAGCACTGCAGAGTTTTTTGATGTTTAGCCTAGATATTAATTTTTCTCCTCTGAACAACAACGAAAACATCGCTGCAGGTATTAACTAGGCGGGCTGTGGCCCGTCTAGCCCAGTTCAGATATCCAGCCTAGATATTAATTTTTTCAAGCTGAAAATGGCTAGCCCAGCTATACTTTTTTTAGGAATACCCAGGCAAGGTCAAGTTGTTATTCTCGGCCCCGTTGGGCTGCAAATCTTTCCTAGGAGGGATGCATTAGGCTTAAGAAGAAAATATGTTTTAAGAAATAATAAATGGGATATAATTATAAAACTGGGCAGTAACTATAAAAAAATTCACCAAACACGTAATTACTTTATAAAATATTATTTTTGGATATTGAAAATTTTAATTTCATTAATTGTTGTGAGCGCAATATTTCGTTAGATTTTTACGTAATATAACTTTATATTGAAATTGTATTTAATCTGACTAGAAATTTTGGGATAAAAATATTTCGGATCCCATCAAAATGTGGGAATTTTATTGAATTCTGTCTTCAATGGTTGGTTGAAATTATTAATCGTTGTCCTAGCTAGAAAATGGGCTATACTTTTAACAAGCTATAAATGGGTTGTAGTAAATTTCATTAGAATTCAGAAATGGACTGTACATTCTTACAAATAACAAATGGGCTATAAGTTCTCTGTCACACACTTGTGGGCCTACTAAGTCGACGCGTCCCCTAAAAAAATAAGTTGATGCGTATGCAAGGCTTTGTCAACTTATTATAGTCAATACATGGTTCTAGCAGCAGTGGCCGTTGGATGTCTATCCAACGGATGTTGTGCTTCTTCTTCAATCTCGGATATTCTTAGCTTCGG
The DNA here is from genome assembly GCF_002162155.2 of Triticum dicoccoides. Taxonomy (NCBI): domain Eukaryota; kingdom Viridiplantae; phylum Streptophyta; class Magnoliopsida; order Poales; family Poaceae; genus Triticum; species Triticum dicoccoides. Next base: position 811,737,614 of record NC_041383.1, on the reverse strand, counting down.
CCGCCCAAAAAATGATTCCTCCCCCTGACATCTGGGGCGCACCGTTTCGGAGGCTGGCCTGTGGGCCTACTAAGTTGGCACGTACCAAGGGCTTTGTCAACTTAGTCAATATAAACGATTCTAGCTTCAGTGACCGTACGATGTCCATCCAACGACCGTAGTGCTTCTTCAACCTCTGGTCTTCTTGCTCCAGCCGCCCAAAGCAGCGTCGGTCGTGTCGCCTGCACCTGCCTCCCGTGGCCGGCTGTGCTGCCGCGGAGGCCTCACCGCCCCCATACTACTCCCACCGGTGGCCAGGCCATCCCTCCACTCACCCACACCCCCTGTTATTCTGCGGCGACGACAGCTTCACACCGCAACCGAACCAGTGAACTCTCATACTCCTCTCCGTGTGGGCATCCACTGCCGCATCTTCCCCGGCTCCGCATCATCTCCTTCCTTGGCCTCGCCGTCGTCCACCGCCGTGGTGCTCTCGGCGTGGCGTGGTCAATGTGGTCAACGACCGACTTCCATCGGAAGAGTACTGTACGTGGAGAGGCTGATAGCTGGGTCCACGGCAGCTGCAAGGAAGTGCCTCCTTATGACGAGCAAAATAATTATTCCTCCACCTGACAGCAGGGACCCACCGGATGGGCCGCCGTATTTTGTGAAAAAAACGTTTCCCCCCTGACTGCTGGGACCCACTAGACGGGCCACCGTATTGCACAAAAAAAATGTTCCCCCGACTGCTGGGACCCACCGGACAGGCCATCGTATTTCACGAAAAAAACGTTCCCCCCGCTGACAGGTCGGACCCACCAGCTATATCTTTGCATGCAAGGAAGTGTCTCCTTATTACGCACAAAAAATGAATACCCCCTGCTAGCAGGGCCCCACCATAGTGGGTGGCTGACTTGTGGGCCTACTAAGTTAACGGGGATGGAGGGTTTTGTCAACTTAGTCAATACTCCAGTGACCATATGATGTCCATCCAATGGCCATAGTGCTTCTTCAACCTCTGGTCTTCTTGCTTCAGCCGCCCAAAGCAACGCCGGTCGTGCCGCCTGCTCCTGCATCCCATGGTCGGCTGTGCTGTCGTGAAGGTCTCACTGCCCCCATACTACTCCCACAGCTGGCCAGGCCATCCCTCTACTCACCCACACCCCCTGTTATTCTGCGGCGACAGCAGCCTCACACCGCAGCCGAACTAGTGAACCCTCGTACTCCTCTCCGCGTGGGCATCCACTGCCGCGTCTTCCCCAGCTCCGCGTCGTCCCCTTCCTAGGCCTCACCGTTGTCCACCGCCATGGTGCTCTCGGTGCGGCGTGGTCAACGTGGTCAAGGAACGACTTTCATCGGACGTGGACTGTACGTGGAGAGGCTGACAGCTGGGTCCACGGCCGCAGAAAGGAAGTTCCTCCTTATTATGTGGAAAATAATGATACCTCCACCTGACAGCAGGAACCCACCGGACGGGCCACTGTATTTTGCGAAAAAAAATGTTTCCCCCCTGACTACTGGGACCCACCAGCTACATCATCGCACGCAAGGAAGTGCGTTCGAAAAAAAAAAACGATTCGCCCCCTGACTCCTGGGACCCACCAGCTACGTCTTCGCACGCAAGGAAGTGCCTGACAGTCGGGACCCACCTGGTCGAAGCGTAGGTAGCGTTGTCATTCTGGTCGTGAACGTGTACGTACATACTGGTGGATGTAGAGGCGCACACATATCATAGTAGAGGCGCACACGTAGCATGTACACGTACGTACATCGACCAGTGTGCAAGAAAGAAAATACGGCCACGTATGTGTACATACGGGCGGGGTCTCGAACGCCTACTCGCGCATACATACGGCCAGGGCTCGTGTACATGACTGGGTCAGAACGGAGAAACAGTGTCGTCGTCGTGTTCATGGGGAGCCAACCGGCTGGGTCGGAACGGAATGTGTCGTCGTGTTCATCGGGAGGGCTTGGACGGAACAGGCGATGGAAACGAGGCCTGGCATACCGCAGAACGGAGGAAACGACCTTGTGTTTGACCGGCCATGTTTGAAACGGGATCCTGCTCATCGGGAGGGGTCTGGCGTACCGCAAAACGGAGGAAACGGACCTCGTACGATCGAAACAGGGGTCCTGTTGATCGGGAGGGGTGTGGCGTACCGCAAAACGGATAAAACGGACTTGTGTTGGAGCGCTACGGTCGAAACAGGGGTCCTGTTCATCGGGAGGGGTGTGGCGTACCACAAAACAGGACTCCACGGGATACTGTTCATATCCACCGTCGACCTCCTCTAGCCTCCACGGGCTACTGTTAATCCACCGCCGACCTTCTCCAGCCTCCACCTGCGACTGTTCATCCACGGGCTCCTGTTTATCCAGCCTCCACCACGCGCTACTCCACCGGCTACTATTCAACCACCCTTCTCCACGGGCTCCTGTTCAACCACCCCTCCACGGGCTACTGTTCATCCGCCCCTCCATAGTCTACTGTTAATCCAGCCCTCCACGGGGTCGTCTTGTTCATCCAGCCCTCCATGGGGTCCTGTTCATCCAGCCCCAACCGGCTCGATCGATCGGGGTCCTGTTCATCCACCCCCACCGCTCACTGTTCAT